>NC_069500.1:1225799506-1225994506 GCF_027579735.1 Bombina bombina | reverse complement strand
TTCTTAAACATATGAGCTCAGTGGATGCAAGTTTGCGCATGGAACTGATTACAAAGTTTTATGAAAGACAGGCTGCTGAACGACAAGCTGCTGTGGCTGAGAGACAGGCGTCTCTGGCAGCTGAGAGAGAGGCTCTGGCAGCTGAGAGAGAGAGGCTCTGGCAGCTGAAAGACAGGCTGCTGAACGACAGGCAGAGAGAGAGTATCAGCTACAGCTTGCACGGTTGGAGAGAGGGATGGTCTCACCTGTTGTTGGTGAACCTAGAGATCTACCTGCTCCCAGAGTGCGTGCAGAGAACTTTCCCACCCTGGAGAAAGATGGAGATGTGGATGTATTCCTGCGTAGCTTTGAGAAAGTTTGCAGACAGTTCCAGTTGCCAAGGGAGCAGTGGGCCAAGTACCTTACCCCTGGCCTGAAAGGTCCTGCACTGGAGGCGTTTGCTGAACTACCCCCAGAGTTTGATCAGGACTATGATTCCATTAAAGCTGCCCTGCAGAGGAGATACAATCTTACTCCTGAAGTTTACCGAAAGAAATTCCGTTCCCTGCAGAAAGGTGTGTCAGAGAGCTATATTACAGCTTTTGGAAACTTGAGGACAGCCTTTAAACAGTGGGTCAGAGGATTAAAAGTTGCCACTATAGAGGAGCTGGAAGATTTGATTGTGAAGGAGCAATTTATGCAGCTGTGCCCAGCCGGAGTTCAAGAATGGGTTTTAGATCGGAAGCCCATAACAGCATTGGAAGCTGGCGAGCTGGCTGATTTTTACACAGCTAACAGGTCTCCAGAGAATGGGAGGAAATCCTTTTCTAAGGGGGGATCCACCTGTAAAGGAGCTGCTGCACGACCCCCCTTCACAAAGCCTGCTGTGCCTTTATCCAGTGTGTCTGCTCCCTCTGGGAAAGGAGGGGCGAGTGCTGCATCTGGGCAGGGGGATACCCGCAGATGTTTTATTTGCAACAAAGTGGGCCACATCAGCTCCACTTGCCCAGAGAGGATTAACTTGGGGCAATCAGATGGAGGGAGTAATCCCTCAGAAGTACCAGCATCTGTTTTGTTTGTTACCTGTCCAGAGGAAAACAACCATGAGAACCTGCAACCTGTGACTGTTGGAGATAAGGTAACCCTAGGGCTAAGGGACACAGGTGCAGAAGTGACTATGGTGCATCCAAAGCTAGTGAACTCTGAGAACATTATCCCTGGAAAGACTCTAGCAGTTAAAGGGATTGGGGGAATGAAACTTGCAGTGCCTATGGCACGTATATATCTTGATTGGGGAGTGGGGAGAGGTTTAAGAAATGTGGGGGTATCTGAAAATATTCCTAATGATGTTTTACTGGGTACTGATTTGGGTAGATTGTTATCTCTTTATGTGCCTGACAATGCTACATGTGACCTAGTGACATTAGTTGCAGACCCTTATGTGGAAAGGGCTGCAGGCACAGGGGGGAGGAGTACAGAGAAGTGTATTTACACAGCCCCACAGTGCCATTCAGCAAATACACTGATAGATGTGCAGCATCAGTGTCCCCAGCAGTTAGAACCCACAGTGAGGAGAAGGGGGGCAGTTAGTCAACCCCCTACCAACCATAACAGAGTGCAGGAGTACAGGAATTCTACTCCAGTGGGAGGGCAAGAGCCTATGGTAGTTAAGCAGCAACTGACAGCACACAATATGCTTAGAGAGCACACCATAGGTAGCAAGACACTAGGTTTCACAGGCACCTCTGTAACAGGGGATGATGTGTTGTTCAGGGATAAGATGCCAACCTTATTGGGGGAGGTACCTGCAAAACCCAGAGATGCCATATTCACACAAAAACAGTTGCAGGAGTTTACTGCCAGAGAGGGAGTATGTGAGATGGTCCATAATGTTCTTGTACTCACGCCCATGAGACAGAACAAACTAGAGGCTGCATGGGAGGGGCCCTGCAATATATTCAATCGGTTGGGTAGAGCAACTAGTGTGTCACTTTTAAAAGGAGGGCATCCTGCTGCCAAAACTGCTAGGTGCAATCTGTCTGGCAATGGTGTTCTCACCGCAAGGGGAAGCTCCTTTGATATGCATCGGGAGTGGCTCGTAGCCACCCCCTTTTGCGTCTCTTATTGGGGGAGGTGTCACAAATATCTCAGGATTCAGCTCCTAAGGAGTTAACTTTGTGCAGCTTGCACTCAAAACAGTTATTTGTTTTCAAGAAGAATTGTGTTTGTATTTTCTTTGAAGTGCCAGAACCCTCTAACTAGCCACCAAATGCTAGTGTGTATGCATTGAGTCATAAAATCACTGAAGCTCTTAGTCACAGAGATACACAGGATAAAGTTTATGGCTTAAGCTGTCAATAGAATGCATGATGCAAAACAGGCCCTTCATTACAAAAACTGACCAGGTCACTGACAGGACATTGGTATATTATGTACATATGTGGGTTAAAAGTGTTATAACCTTAACGGCAGGTAAATATGACAACCTATGGCATATTTGATATCAAACTGGTTCTCCCAATAAAACTAAGAGGTTCTAAATATGTAAATATAGAAATTTCTTACCTAGCAGGAATGATAATGGATTGTATAAATTCAGGCAAGAAATTTAGTCTATTGAAGTTTGTAAAGACAGTGGGGTTTCTTAGCCCGCCCAGGAGGGTGTGGTTAAGCAACATGATCTCTGAGAAGTAGGTTTAAGAATCTTATTTTTTAACAATAAGATTGTCATTCTTACAAGGGGAGCTGCTGTACAGAAGTAAGGAGCCATCATTTTCTTGCCATTCCCCTGGCGCAGATCTTGAAGCTAGTAAAGTATTCAATTCTGTTTTTCTCCTTTTTATTTTAAAACACTGTTTGCGTGTGTAATTGTATTTGTAACAACTTTTTATTATTAATGCATTGTGCATAATATTTTTGGCATAATAAATAATTCCTTTATTAAGTTTGGCCTTTGTCTAATAATTGAACCACTTTACTGAAAGAGACTGGAATATTAGAACTGTATAATTTTAGGTTATTTTCTGCTAAATTGTATTTCTAGAGTTAATGTGTAAAGTCTGGGGTTTTCCTTAAGATGTTCCCTTTAATAAATTTTAAGTTGTGGCAGCATTTGAGCTATAGGTGACAGAAAAGGGGTCTGAAAACCCTTTCTGTGCCAAATAAGTGACTGGTGCAGGGTTGGATAACCTTGGTTCGTCACAATATATATATATATATATATATATATATATATATATATATATATATAGAAGATTGTCATTCTTACAAGGGGAGCTTGTTATCATGCAATAACAAGCAGTTAATGATAATAGACGTACCTGGTACGTCAGTTGTCTAACAGAGTGCTGGAAGCGATTAAGATCGCTTCCAGCAGCTCTGAGGGTATTGCAGTGAGCACCGGAGCATCGTTGGTGGGTGGCAGCAAAGGAGGGAAGCGGGTGGGCGGCCTGTGATGTGGAGGGGGGGCGGGATCGGAGGCCGGATCAGAGGAGGAATCTGTCAGGGGGCGCGCACGGATGCGCGTGCGTGCACGGGGGCGGTGGGCGGGCGCGTGCACGGGGCGGGAGGGGGTGGGAACCTCTACACTACAGAAAAATAAAATAAAACATTGGGGGAAAATTGGGGTCATTTTTATTTCTAAACAATCGAAGGGTTCTGGGAGGGGGGGAAGCTACACTACAGAAAAGCGAAAACAAATATTCAAACTATTTTTTTTTAATAAACTGGGTACTGGCAGACAGCTGCCAGTACCCAAGATGGAGCCCATTAAGCTAGAGGGGTAGGGTTAGAGAACTGTTTGATGGGGGATCCGTGAGGTTGGGGGCTAAGGGGGGATTCTACACAGCAGCATATGTAAATATGCTATATAAAAAAACAACAAAAATACCTCTTATTTTAGTACTGGCAGACTTTCTGCCAGTACTTAAGATGGCAGGGACAATTGTGGGATGGGAGAGGGAAGAGAGCTGTTTGGGAAGGATCAGGGGGTCTGATGTTTCAGGTGGGAGGCTGAGCTCTACACTAAAGCTAAAATTAACCCTGCAAGCTCCCTACAAGCTACCTAATTAACCACTTTACTGCTAGCCATAATACACGTGTGATGGGCAGCGGCATTTAGCAGCCTTCTAATTTTCAAAAAGCAACGCCAAAGCCATATAAGTCTGCTATTTCTGAACAAAGGGGATCCCAGAGAAGTCATAATTGCACAAGGTGTTTGTAAATGATTTTAGTAAGAAAACTAAAATTGTGAAAAATTTTAAGTTTTTTTTTATTTGAACGTATTTGGCGGTGAAATGGTGGCATGAAATATACCAAAATGGGCCAAGATCAATATTTTGGGTTGTTTACTACACTAAAGCTAAAATTACCCCAAAAAGCTCTCTACATTTTTCCTAATTAACCCCTTCACTGCTGCGCATAATGTGCGCAGTGGCATTTAGCGGCCTTCTAATTACCAAAAAGCAACGCCAAAGCCATATATGTCTGCTATTTCTGAACAAAGGGGATCCAAGAGAAGCATTTACAACCATTTATGCCATAATTGCACAAGCTGTTTGTAAATAATTTCAGTGAGAAACCGAGTTTGTGAAAAAATTTGTGAAAAAGTGAACGATTTTTTGTATTTGATCGCATTTGGCGGTGAAATGGTGGCATGAAATATACCAAAATGGGCCTAGATCAATACTTTGGGATGTCTTCTAAAAAAAATATACACATGTCAAGGGATATTCAGGGATTCCTGAAAGATATCAGTGTCCCAATGTAACTAGCGCTAATTTTGAAAAAAAGTGGTTTGGAAATAGCAAAGTGTTACTTGTATTTATGGCCCTATAACTTGCAAAAAAAACAAAGAACATGTAAACATTGGGTATTTCTAAACTCAGAACAAAATTTAGAAACTATTTAGCATGGGTGTTTTTTGGTGGTTGCAGATGTGTAACAGATTTTGGGGCTAAAAGTTATAAAAAGTTTTTTTTTCTCCCATTTTTTCCTCATAGTTTATAAAAATTTTTATAGTAAATTATAAGATATGATGAAAATAATGATATATTTAGAAAGTCCATTTAATGGCGAGAAAAACGGTATATAATATGTGTGGGTACAGTAAATGAGGAAGAGGAAAATTACAGCTAAACACAAACACAGCAAAAATGTAAAAATAGCCTTTGTCCCAAACGGACAGAAAATTGAAAAGTACTGTTGTCATTAAGTGGTTAAATCTATATAATATACCTATCTGATGTATGCTTCCATACAATTCTACTTATAATATTCCAAAAGATGTACTTAAAAAGTCATATTTTTATGAGTGGACTAGTAGTATAAACCAATAATTTCAGTATGACATCAGTCAATCTTTCAGGAACCCTAACAATATTTAATTTCATATTTTGCTGTTATATTGCTATAATTTTGAGTATATCTCTAAATATCATACGTACCTGCAATAGGGTTCTGTAGCAATTTAATCATGACATATTTTATATATATAAGTCTTATTACTGACTATAATATTCCATTTTATTATGGCACGTCTCAACAATGTTTAAAATATGGAGCCCTATCTATGACATGTTAATAGGCTAACTTATTGCATCTGTATTCATTCATATTTGGAATCTCACTGGTTTATCAGATGCCTGAAAGAAACAAAGACAATGGTATTTATTCTGAAGTAAGTTGGTTCAACATTTTAAATAGACAGTTATATATTCACTTTAGATATATTATATAAATCTTAGACACATCTCCCAGATTCATAAATATATATTATTTATATAGTCTGAGTATTATAACTAGATCTGAAAATTAAACAATCCATTTCAAATGAGCTTTTCATATGAATTTTTAACTTTCCATTGTTGATATCTTGAGCTAGCAAATTTTCCCAGACATATATGTGGATTGGACCTTTAAAGGAACTTTCATTTGTATATCATACAAGTGCTAATTCCTTACTTTCCTGAGGTCCTGTTGGCTTATCTGACTTAAAGTACAGAATTGTGTCTCTGTCACCCCAGGGGGGGCATCCTGAATTAACTTTATTACCAGTTCTTCTGACAGTGATCAAGAGTTTATTTGAAGTGACATAATCTGAGACAAATGTTCTCTTTTGAACACTTAGATGTCTTAAAGGGACAGTCAACCATAGAATTGTTATTGTTTTAAAAGATAGATAATCCCTTTATTACTCATTCCCCAGTTTTGCATAACCAACACAGTTATATTAATGTACTTTTTACCTTTGTGATTACCTTGTATCTAGGAACCTTCTTCCAGCCCCCTGATCACATGACTGTGACTGTTTATTATCTATTGTCTTAAATGTATTGTGCTAGATCTTAAATAACTTTCTGTGCCTGAACACTGTGTTATCTATATAGCCCACGTGTACTTTCTGTCTCTTTGTGTTGAAAAGAGATTTAAAAAGCATGTGATAAGAGGCAGCCCTCAAAGGCTTAGAAATTAGCATATGAGCCTACCTATGTTTAGTTTAAACTAAGAATACCAAGAGAAAAAAGCAAATTTGATGATAAAAGTAAATTGGAAAGTCAATTAAAATTAAAAGTCCTATCTGAATAATGAAAGTTTAATTTATACTTGACTGTCCCTTTAAGCAGCGAGGGGGGTGGTCTGCTGTGGCTATAGCCAAATCAATTTATATCAAAGTATATATTAGCTAAAATGAAATATTAAATTATGTGATACATATGTAGTTTATCCAATGCCATTCAGCAATACCCTGACAGTGTGTCTGTGATGGTGTGTGCATATGTCTGTGTATTTCCTTCTTAATATGAGGAGAATCCACAGCATCATTCCTTACTGTTGGGAATACTGAACCTGGCCACCATGAGGAGGCAAAGACACCCCAGCCAAAGGCTTAAATACTCCCCCAACTTTCCTCATATCCCAATCATTCTTTGCCTTTCGTCACACCATCTTGTCGTCTGGCAGAAGACCATTCGGAATCTCTTTTTTTCTTCTTTGATCTCATGGATAGAAGATAAACTTAGAGAAGAGTTCTCTTATTCCCAGTACCAGGGTGGAATTCCTGGGTACTATAATAGACTCCATATGCATGAGGATATTCCTTACAGACCAGAGACTTCTGCTTGTCTTGCCCTCCAGACCTCCTTAAGGTCCTCTGTGGCTCGGTGTATGGAGGTGATTGGTCTCATGGTGTCCAGCATGGACATCATTCCTTTTGCCAGATTCCATCTCAGCCCACTACAGCTGTGCATGCTGAGACAGTGGAACGGCGATCATTCTGATCTGTCTCAACAGATTTCTCTGGACAACCGGTCGAGGGAATTGCTCTCCTGGTGACTCTGTCCAGATCACCTGTCCCAAGGGACAAACTTCTTGAAACCATCCTGGGAGATTGTGACTATGGACGCAAGTCTATCAGGATGGGGAGCTGTTTGGGGTGCCAGGAAGGCACAAGGTCTGTGGACTCGAGAGAAATCCTTCCTCCTGATCAATATTCTGGAACTTAAGTCAATCTTCAATGCTCTGAAGGCTTGGCCTCTTCTGGGTTCGTCCCAGTTTATCAGATTCCAATCAGACAACATAACCTCGGTGGCTTACATCTACCATCAGGGGGGAACGAGAAGCGCCCTACCAATGAGGGAAGTATCTCGGATTCTGGAGTGGGCGGAGGCCCACAACTGCTCGCTGTCAGTGATCCACATTCCGGGTGTGGACAACTGCTAGGATTTCCTCAGCAGACAATCCTTTCATCTGGGGGAATGGTCTCTCCATCCTGAGGTGTTTGCAGAGATTTGCAACAAATGGAGTCGCCGGAGATAGATCTCATGGCATCCCGGCTCGATTCCAAGCTACCCAGATATGGGTCGCGGTCCAGGGATCCTCAAGCAGAGCTAATAGATGCATTAGCAGTGCCTTGGAGGTTCAATCTGATTTACATTTTCCTGCCGTTACCACTTCTTTCTCGTGTAGGGGCCGCATCAAGCAGGAGCAGGCATCAGTGATACTGCTTGCTCCATCGTGGCCGCAAATGATGTGGTTTTTGGACCTGGTGGGGATGTCCTCATCTCCTCCGTGGAAGTTACTTTGTCGCAGGGATCTGCTGGAACAGGGTCCTTTTGTTGATCAAAATCTAGATTCTCTGAGGCTGACTGCGTGGGGATTGAGCGCTTAGTCCTAGCCAAGAGAGTTTTTTTCTGAGAGGGTTATTGATACTCTCTTTCAGGCTTGTAAGCCTGTTACTCATTGCATCTATCATAAGGTGTGGAGAGCTTACTTATTCTGGTGTGAAGAACGTGGTTTAGCCTGGCATAAGGTTAGGGCTGCCAGGATACTTTCTTTTCTCCAGGGGGTCTGGAGAAGGACCTTTCTGCCAGTTCGCTGAGGGGACAGATTTCAGCCCTATCTGTTTTGCTGCACAAGAGGCTCGCAGAGCTTCCTGACGTGCAATCTTTTGTTAAAGCTCTGATTAGGATCAGACCTGTGTTTAGATCTAATGCTCCACCTTGGAGTTTGAATCTTGTTCTAAAGGTTTTGCAATGGGCTACGTTTGAGCCTATGAATTTGGTTGACATCAAATTGTTGTCCTGGAAGATTCTTTTTCTATTGGTTATTGTGTCGGCACACAGAGTTTCTGAAATAACTGCCTTGCAATGTGAGCCTTTTTATCTGGTGTTCCACACTGATAAGGCTCTCCTACGTTCCTGCTTGGGTTTTCTTCCTAAGGTTGTGTCTGATCGCAACATCAATCAGGAGATTGTGGTTCCTTCTTTGTGTCCTAATCCTTCTTCTTCGAAGGAACGTTTACTTTATAATTTGGATGTGGTTCGAGCTTTGAAGTTTTATCTTCAAGCTACTAAGGATTTTAGACAAACTTCTTCCTTGTTTGTTATCTACTCTGGGAAGCGTAAGAGTCTGAAGGCTTCTTCGACTTCCTTATCTTTTTGGTTGAGGAGTGTTATACACTTAGCTTATGAGTCAGCGGGACTTCCTCAGAGGATTACGGTTCATTCTACTAGAGCGGTGGCTTACTCTTGGGCCTTTAAGAATGATGCCTCTTTGGATCAGAATTGTAAGGCGGCTACCTGGTCCTCCTTACATACTTTTTCTAAATTTTACAAGTTTGACGTTTTTACTTTGGCCGAAGTAGCTTTTGAAAGAAAGGTTTTGCAGGCTGTGGTGCCCTCAGATTAGGGTCCGCCTCTCTTTTATCCCTCCCGTTATCATTCAGTGTCCTCTAGAGCTCGGGTATAGTTTTCCCAATAGTAAGGAATGATGCCATGGACTCTCCTCTTATTAAGAAGGAAAACATAAATTATGCTTACCTGATAATTTAATTTCCTTCTGTATGAGGAGAGTCCACGTTGTTTTCCCCCGGGCAGTGACGTTTGTGCAAAGGGGCTGAACGCCCGGGGGGGGGAGACGACAATGATTAGTTGATTGCAGATGATTCATCTGTCAATCAAATTCTGAAAATGGCGACCGGAGCATCAACTATTAGTCGTGTAGTGTTTATAGGGAAATATCTCTGAAGATAAGTATCTACTAACGATTTCATGAATGAAACTCTCATTCATTTTTTCAATACTATCGTTTCACTTTTGCGTATATAGATAACTTTACATTCACTTTAACCTTTATTTTTTATTTTTTTTTAAACCTTTATTGTTTAGGCAGTTCAAGGCCCTTCCTTTCAGCCACTGCATGCTGTTATCATATAGTTGGCATCTTCCTTGACAAAAAGATAATCAGAACTCCAAATTTTGTCTTGTAAATCTCCTTTTTTGTTTTTTTGTTGTTGTTTTTTTAGTTTTCAAAAAAGCTTTATTTAAACCATAATGTCATATGGTATGCAAAAAAGATAACATAACAAAGCTTAAGACAATCAGAGTTATGAAATAACCTACAACATTGTAGGCTGTGAGATGTACTAGTGCTGACAACACACATTTCCTGTTATAACAATTATACATTATTCCTTACAGTATTGGATTGAGCAAGTATTGAATTCAGACAATACAGTGTTGATATGTAGAGGATTCATGTCATACCAGCAACAGGGCTAAATGTTGGTAAAGTCCATTCTTGTTCCAAAAGCACAGTACCCTACTTATCTATGGGATATATAACTAACGAAACTCAAGCAAAAGAGTTTTAACCATCTACACCTCTACATGCAGCAGCTATAAAGGTCAATTAGGAAGAACTGATCCATGTGTTTCATGTTCCTTAACTAATATTTGTGGTGTGCCTCTGAGTGTTAAGCGGAGGTGAAATGTTGTTTCCACATGAGTGTCATTAATTTGTGTGTTTCCGTGGTGCCTGATTGTAAATGGTGATATCTTTCCAGGTGGAGAAAATTCTCCACCTGTACTCTCCAGTCCTCTAGTGGGTATTATGTTCGATTTCCAATGTTTGGGGATTAGTGATTTGGCACTATTAATCATTAGGATAAGGAGGTGTTTGGCTACACTATTGTTGATTTCGGGGAGAGACAGATATAGGAGGATTAGTGGATCGTTGGGTATTTGCTTTCCCACCATGTCTGACATATGCCCAAGAACCTCCGCCCAGAATGCGTCCAGACTGCTACAGCTCCACCAAATGTGTGTTAGGTTACCTTCCTCCCTGCAACCCCTCCAGCATCTATTACTCGCTGTCTTGTATATTTTACGCAGTCTACTAGGAGTAAGGTACCATCTCATAAGAAATTTATAATTTGTTTCCAATACCCTAACCGAAATGGACGATCTCTTGGTCTCAAGAAATGCTCTTTGCCAGTCCCTATCTGTTATGTCTAGTCCTAGCTACTTCTCCCACGCTCGAGCGTAGTTAGGTATTTTTTGTACATCCCCTTTCAGTAATTGTTTGTATATTATAGAAATTAAGTGTCTGGGGGTGTTGTTAAATAGGCAGAGGGTTTCAAAGGGGGGTAGCTTTCTGGTCAGGTACTGCTTCTTGGGATGTGTGTGGATGTAGTGGCCTATTTGCATGTATGAGTACCAGTTTACAGTGATATCTGGATGTAAATCCAGGGTAGGCTCCAGGGGTCTACGTTTCCCGTCCTGAAGAAATATTGAAATAATCCTATGCTTAATGTGGGTTCCTGGGGTCCCCTGGCTGTCCTTGTGATTCCAGGGGAGGACAGAGTTATTGCAGATGGGCTGCATGGGGGAGATAATAGTAGATATGTATGTGGTAGTGTTTATCAATCTATCCCATGTCTGTAAAAATTCTTCCAGCACCTGTTAATGTTGGATAATTGTCGGGCGTTGTTTAGCAGGAAGCCACGCTGCTATGCTAGCGTTGCACAGTCCCATTATATGTCTATCAATTTGAACCCATTGCTTGTGTGCGTTGTTTGTACACCATTCTACTAGATTTTGTAAGGCAATTGCTGTTTTGTACGTATGAATATTTGGAACGCCTAGCCCACCACTCTCTTTGGACATACACATTGTTTAGCTATTCTTGGTCTAATTCCCTGCCAAATGAATTGTTCCATTAAGGATTGAATCTTAGATAGGTATTGGTGTGGGAGGTGAATAGGAGCGGTTTGCAGTAAATATAAGAGCCTGGGGAGAACATTCATTTTTATTACATTTATTCTACCTATCCACGAGATGGATTTGCTCTTCCAGCTAGAAAGGTCTGCTATTAGTGTAGTTTCTAGATTTTTATAATTAGCCTGGAATACTATTTTGGTGTCCGTTGCAAGAAAGATGCCTAAGTATTTAAGTTTCAGTCTTTGTATTTTAAGTGGGCAATTTTGTGTCAGTTGTTGAGTAAATCTCCTTTTTTGACAAAGCTGTAGTCTACCTCATTACTTGTCAGGTCAATGTAAACAAGTGCTGAGTGTCTGTGTTGGTGTCTGTATCTGAGTGTGTTTGTGTGTTTCTTTGTGTGTCTGCTAGAGTGTCAATATGTGAATCCTTATGTGTGAGTGTGTGTTTCAGTGTATGAGTATGTCTGTGTGTTTCTGTGTTTGTGTGTTACTACCTTTACAACATTTCCCAGTTTGACTACACTTAAGAATAAAGTGCATATACATTTTAGTCACTTGGTCAAAAATTGCACATGTCAAAAGGGGGGGGGGGAGGCAGATCAATAGTTAAAGGGACAGTATACACTCATTTTCATATAACTGCATGTAATAGACACTACTATAAAGAATAAGATGCACAGATACTGATATAAAAATCCAGTATGAAACTGTTTAAAAACTTACTTAGAAGCTGTCAGTTTGGCTCTGTTGAAAAGGTAGCTGGAAAGCCCACTGCAAGTGGCAAATAAGACACTCCCCCCTCCCCCTTCTTTTGCATATGAAAAGACCCTTTACACAGACAGGAGCAAGCTGGAGAAGGTAGCTGACAGTATTCACATAAAAATTTGGGGCTTGGTTAGGAGTCTGAAAATCAGAGCAATGTTATTTAAAAATAAGCAAAACTATACATTTATTTAAAAAAAAACCCTTTATGGGCTATAAAAATAGATCATCTACAAAACATTTATGCAAAGAAAAAATGAGTGCATAATGTCCCTTTAAGGGGCCCCAAAATTTCTAGTGGCGGCCCTGCTTGCAAAACTACTTACCTAATTAAGTGTTCTTGTTCTCTTGTGTACATAGGGGAAATGACCCGCAAAGCTAGAGACAGAATAAGCCAACATCGCTCCAATATACGCTATGGGAATCTAGAAGCGCCAGTATCAAGCCATTTTGTAGAGAAGGGACAATGAGTGAGACAAATTAGGTGGCAAATTATTGACCACATATGTACCCAAAGAAATGGGATGAATAGGGAAAAACTATTAAAACAAAAAGAAACATGGTGGATACACAAATTTGAGACTTTGATCCCCTAAGGACTGAATAGGGACTATGACATGTCAGTGTTTTTGTAGACCACTATTATTGAACCTGAAATTTTCATAAATTTTTTGCATATAATATTTTGATTCATGAGTTGGTTAACGTATTAGGCAGCAAAGTATTGTACTGATGCTCTATGTAAATGTAATGTTTATATCTATAAATTAAAATTGCTTTTAATGTAATATTCTTTACCACCACTAGGTGGAGTAAGATGTATGTACAGTATTTTGAAAACTGGTGCCAAGACAAGTGGTTAAAAGTTTGAAGCAATGTCAGTTTACCCATGCATGATTAAGGGGAACACCCCCAAAACGTTGCTGTATTTTTAAGTCTTTAATAAAGATTTTCAAGATTCCAGTGCTGTATACATTTGCTTTTTACAGAGGGCTAGATTACGAGTGGAGCAGTAAATACCACTCCCGCTCGCACACTAACTGACTTTGCATGCTTTGTATTGCAAGTTGAAACTAAATATTTTTCACTAGCTCCCTAACCCGACACACAAAAAGAGCAGAAATTACAATATCGCGACTGCGTTAACATACTCTCCCATTGACATCAATTAAGAAAAAAAATTGGAAAAAACTTAACACCCATATTCGCGCACTAATCCAAATCGCCATAAACTCCCTAGTCTAACAAACCCTAACCCACCACAAATCTAAATAAATTATAAAGCTGCGTGTATTGTATGTCAGTCAAAAAACAACCTAATAGTGAAAAGGGGAGGTGTATCCCAGCGCCAACCAAACCTTATATGCCTGAGACGGTGGTACCTAGCTACCACCAGGTGTGAACAGAAGTGTAAAGGGTATACTCAGGCGCCAACAATACAGAGGCTAAGGTTAAAAATGAGGATTTATTTACATATATTTTACTCACATATAAATATACATCTGCATGGATCCACGCTAAAATTATAAAACCAAGTCTAAAAATATAAAATCAATCAATCTCTGTAATGCGGAACAAACTGTTGAGTGTGTCCCAATGCGGTGCAATATGTCCCTATGTATTACCAAAGGAACATAATAAAAAACAATGATTATAGTTTAAAACTAGTAAAAGTAGTAAACAGCAATGAAATTAAAATAAAAATAAATTCGTGGTGAGTGACCGTGTAAAAATATTGTGTTAAAATATTAAAACAATCCAAATGTGAAAAATGTTAAAAAATGTTAAAAAATGACTGTGTGCGGTGTCCTTGAATATTCAAAGAGTGCTAAAAATTATACCTAAAAAATCCTGGAATTTTTTCGATTGTTTTGGATTTTTTAGGTATAATTTTTAGCACTCCTTGAATATTCAAGGACACCGCACACACAGTCATTTTTTAACATTTTTTAACATTTTTCACATTTGGATTGTTTTAATATTTTAACACAATATTTTTACACGGTCACTCACCACGAATTTATTTTTATTTTAATTTCATTGCTGTTTACAACTTTTACTAGTTTTAAACTATAATCATTGTTTTTTATTATGTTCCTTTGGTAATACATAGGGACATATTGCACCGCATTGGGACACACTCAACAGTTTGTTCCTCATTACAGAGATTGATTGATTTTATATTTTTAGACTATTGGTTTTATAATTTTAGCGTGGATCCATGCAGATGTATATTTATATGTGAGTAAAATATATGTAAATAAATCCTCATTTTTAACCTTAGCCTCTGTATTGTTGGCGCCTGAGTATACCCTTTACACAAAAAACAACCTAAACAAGCAACTTGTATTGGACCATAATCAAGTTAAAATATGCATCACTGCTATTACCGACAGGCATTGCTGAATCCCGACAGCATATGCTGTCGGCATTTATCATTACACAAACAGTTCATCAGAACTGCTTGTGCTATGTCGCTCCCTGCAGATTTGCGGCCAATCGGCTGCTAGCAGGGGGTGTCAATCAGCCTGATAGTATAGGATCGGGTGGATTGAAAACCACAGCCTCAGAGGCAGCAGACAAGTTATGGAGCAGCGGTCTTTAGACGGCTGCTTCATAACTGCTGTTTCCGGCAAGACTGAAGGCTTGCGCGGGAACAAGGGCCATTCGGCCCTTTTTAAATCTACCCCTATATAATCATTCCAGTTAATACAACATAAAAAAGGCAGAGCTAAATGACAAAGGAGCAACATCAGTTACATATTATAAACATTAATTCCACAGACATAACAGACGACTGATAATCAGATAATAGATTAGCTGCAAGATATTTGTTTCTTTCTAAAGAGAGAGTATAACGCACTCTTTGTCTTTGTCTCAGACTGCTAGAATTGAAATTTTCAGTTGCTTTGAATATTGCTAAATATTGTACGTGTCTGTCTATTGATAATTGAAGTGTTTTATACCTATTCAACGTTAACCTTGAGTTTAGTCTTATAAAAGTTTTTTGTTTTTTTTTAAAATTAAATTTTCTTATAATTTACAACCACAGATTTAAAAGGTTTTACTATACAAATATAATTGTATTAGGAGGCAAAAGTGCACTGTAATCTGGATAAAAATATTTTTTACTATCAAAATTTGGCAGCACACTGATTAAAAAAATAAATAAAAATGGGTTTCACATTGAAAATGATTAGCCAAACCTGCAGTAAATAAAATTTGTCATGCAGGTATATTTGCTGTCTAGCATGTATTTTTATTTGGAGAAAAACAATTAGTTGCTGAGGTACAAATGGTTGAAGTTGCTTATTTTGATATACAGTATGTCAATTTATGCTCAATAGAAGCAAGCAGAGGAGTGTGAAAATTGTAGCCCTAGATATTGGCCGGTATAATACCGTCAGCAGTGTCCTGTGGAAGTCAGACTACACGCAAAAACACACACAGTTTTTTAATAAAAAACCTAGGAAAGCCAATGAAGAAAAAAAAAACAGCTTTCAAGAGTTTAATTTTTTCAATTAAATATATATATATATATATATATATATATATATATAAAAAAAAAAAAACACTGGGCCTCTCAGGAGGACAACAAAAAGAGGCAGATTTATCAAACCGCAAATGTGCCAATTAGTTGCGGGCTGACCTGCAACTGATATAAATGAAGCTTCCTAAACCCTCTTTGCCACCAGTGTTAATTTCGTTGACGAGTAATTTTCTTTATAGTTTTAATTAGGGTTGCACCGATACCATTTTTTTATGACTGAGTACAAGTACCGATACTTGTTTTCAAATACTCGCCGATACCAATTACCGATACTTTTTTTTAATGTCATGTGACAGTTTACCAAGCACAATACAGACTAATTATTTAAGATTCCTTCTTTATAATTATAAAGGGCTGTAATTCAAAAGACATTATGAAATAATAAAAAAGTTCACTGAACATGTTTATAAATAAAAAATATTACAATAAAATATTAAATTTAAAGGGGTGATGCAATTGGGTTGTAAGGCTGTTATACAGTATAACATCAATCTGACATGTGTATGGAGGTTCGACTCTAAGTTGAACAGTCTTTCACTTTCCACACTACTGCATGGGGCAGAAAGATATTTTTGGGCCATTTTTGCCAGAGCTGGAAATCTGTTTATTAACTGCCCAGTACTTCAGGGGTTTGTCTGAACGAGGTACAGTGATCTCTCCTACAATAATACAAATAACAACAATTTGTATTGTCAGATTAGTAGTAAACAATATTTAGTTTAGTCTCCACTCCAGTTTAAAATGAAATAGGAACATGCAGTTTGAAAAAACGCCACAAGATAGCATATGGGTAGGAAGTAGAGGTATCGGTGCATTTGCATGAGTACAAGTACTCATGCAAATACTTTGTATCGGTACCGATACCGATACTAGTATCGGTATCGGTGCATCCCTAGTTTTAATCGACATGTTCAGTGACAAAAATTATACTATAACTAAATAAAAACTAAGTTAATATGATGAAAACTATAACGAAAATCTATTGACATTTTCATCAACCAATTAAATTGAGATAATTTTAGGGACAGACGATTGAACTAACTTCTTTGGACTTCCAGTTCCATCCTGACGGCTAACATTGGTTGTACACCAGAGCCCAAGGTCCCAACTCAATCCGCCTAAATAGGCAGCGGCACAGGCTCATACCTCGCAGCCCTGTTTCCCAGCACTAGCCATTTACTCTTTTGATTTGTGTCTCTACAATAACCCCATATCCACTTTCACATCATCTCAGGATATTACACCTCACTTCTTGACCACTTTTCACCCATTTCCTCCAGACTGACATACAACCACTACACTCTCATCTCATTCCTCTTCCACTCCCCCTCATTACACTATGTAATGCAGAGCAGTATTAGGTCTGTTTATAGACTCACATTCATCAGTTTCTATCTAGCATTGCATTCACACCATCTAGTGGTGTTTGGCGCCCTCTGCTGGTCTTCTCTAAATTAGCAACTTTATTCCATCTCATTCTTGACAGCATTTGTTTTTCTTTTACCATTTCAAGAACTAATCTCTTTCAGCTAGATTACGAGTTATTAGAGCTAAGCTAAGATTACAATTATTAACTAAATAATACCTATTTAAAACTTAATACATACTTACATGTGAAATAAAACCTAAGATAGCTACAATATAACTATTAGTTATATTGTAGCTAGCTTAGGTTTTATTTTTATTTCACAGGTAAGTTTGTATTTATTTTAACTAGGTAGACTAGTTAGTAAATAGGTATTAACTATTTACTAACTACCTAGTTAAAATAAATACAAACTTAAATCTGAAATAAAACCTAAGCTGACTTACACTAAAAACTACCATTACAAAAAAAAAAAAACTACCATTACAAAAAATAAAAAAACTACCATTACAAAAAATAAACATTATTCCTATTCTAATACCCTTTAAAAAACAACACCCCCCCAAAAAAAACAAAAACCTAATCTATAATAAACTACCAAGGGCCCTTCAAAGGGCCTTTTGGGGGCCCTTAAAAGGGCCTTTTGTAGGGCATTGCCCTAAAGTTAAAGGGACACTAAATCCATTTTTTTCTTTTGTGATTCAGATAGAGCATGCAATTGTAAGCAACTTTGCAATTTACTCCTATTATCAATTTGTCTTCGTTCTCTTGCTATCTTTATTTAAAAAGAAGGCATCTAAGCTTTTTGTTTTTGTTTCAGACTCTGGACAGCACTTTTTTATTGGTGGATGAATTTATCCACCAATCAGCAAGAACAACCCAGGTTGTTCACCAAAAATGGTCCGGCATCTAAACTTACATTCTTGCATTTCAAATAAAGATACCAAGAGAATGAAGAAAATTTGATAATAGGAATAAATTAGAAAGTTGCTTAAAATTGCATGCTCTATCTGAATCATGAAAGAAAAAATTTGGGTTTAGTGTCCCTTTAACAGCTCTTTAGCTACGAATCAGCCAATAGAATGAGAGCTGCTTAAATCCTATTGGCTGATTTTAGCAGCTCTAATTCCTATTGACTGATTCAAAATTTTCAGCCAATAGGAATGCAAGGGACGCCATCTTGAATCGCATACCTTGCATTGAAGATTCAGTCTACGGCAACGACCGTATAAATAGGATGTTCCGCGCCGGATGTCTTCAGGATGGACCCGCTCCGCGCAGCCGGGATCAGGATAGAAGAGGCCGCCTGGATGAAGAAAGAAGAAGCCCACCTGGATGAAGACTTCTCGCCGCCTGGATGAGGACTTCGCCGCCTGGATGAAGATCGTTCAAGCGGGACTTCAAAAACTGTAAGTGGATCTTCGGGGGTTTTTTTTAAGGTTTTTTTTTAGTTTAGGGTTTGGGCTTTCGTAAAAGAGCTAAATGCCCTTTTCAGGGCAAAGCAAAAGAAATAAATGCCCTTTTAAGGGCAATGCACATACAAATGCCCTTTTCAGGGCAATGGTTAGCTTAGGTTTTTTTAGAGTTAGGTTTTTTATTTTAGGGAGTTGGTTGGGTGGTGGGTTTTACTGTTGGGGAGGTCTTTGTATTTTTTTTTACAGGTAAAAGAGCTGTTTAACTTAGGGCAATACCCTACAAAAATCCTGTTTAAGGGCTATTGGTAGTTTATTGTAGGCTAGGTTTTTTTTTTATTTTGGGTGGGCTTTTTTATCTTGATATGGCTATTAGATTAGGTGTAATTCTTTTTTATTTTTGATAATTTTGTTTGTTGTTTTTTGTAATTTAGTGTTTGTTATTTTTTGTAACTTAGCCTTTTTTATTTTTTGTAATTAGATACTGTAATTTTTAGAGTAGTGTTAGGATTTTTTTAATGTGTAGTTAAAGTGTCAGTAAACCTAAAAAATAATGTTATATAATTCTGCACATAGTTCAGAATTATATAACATTATTTTAGTGCTGTTGTTATAAAAGCTTTTTTTCCCTTTTAATTTTTTTAAAATATGCCCATTTTACAGACCCGCTCTCTGCTGAGCGGGTCTGTTTTTTTTTACACAGCACATCGGGCCAGCTGTATAGTCACAGCCCGGCCCGACCGCGCCATAACATTAAGTGCCGCTCGCTCCTACTGTCAGGGAAAAAAAGCTTTTATAATGATAGCACTAAAATAATGTTATATAATTCTGCACTATGTGCAGAATTATATAACATTATTTTTCAGGTTTACTGTCCCTTTAAGTTTTATTTAATTGGTAGTTAGTTAAATTTTAGTTTAATAATTATATTAGTTTGTTAGTTTAAACTCGGTATAGCCGTTAAGTTTAGGTGAGGGGAAAGGAGGATCTGTCCAGCCTCGGGGTCATGTTGAAAAGTGGCATTCTGCTCTTTTCGAAATGGGACACCATTAACTTAGTTGGATCTCATTGTTCTAATGTATTCATCCCATATTGCTTGCATTGATATAAAGTTGTCTGTGCTACCTCTCTTATAGATGGAATACTCTTCTAGTTCTAGTAACTCGGTCACTTTAGCCCTCCACATTCCCAGAGTGGGAACATCTTTTGCTTTCCAGTGTCTGGCAATCAGGATTTTCACACTGTTAGTAAATATTCGGAACAAAGGGAGAAGAGATTTAAAAGGAAGCTTGACGGACCTATTTAGCAGCCAAATGAGGGGATCAGCAGGCAGGGTGTATGTAATATATTACCAACTTCATCTATTATTTTGTACCAAAAGTGGTTTAGCTGAGAGCACCACCACCACATGTGACCCATGCCACTCCCCACATGGCCACATCTCCAGCATTTATTACTGGTATTGTGATATAGCCGGTGTAATTTCCTTGGAGTTAGATACCAACAGTGTAATATTTTATAATTGGTTTCTAAAATAGATGCTGAAGTGGAGGACTTTTTGGTATTAATGAATATGTTAGTAGCTATTTGAGTAGAATAATTATGCCCAGCTCCCTTTCCCACATTTCTATAGAGTAAGGAAGATTACCTGGCGTGGGTTGGGTCAGAATTTTATATATAGCGGAAAGAGAGTGTTTAATTGGTGAGGTTAGGAGATAGAGTTTCTCGATATTAGTTGGAGGGCGAGTCATGTTATTTTTATGTATAGTTATGGAGTCTTCTGTAAGAAAACCAGTTGCGTGCCCATTCGTAACCCTTATCTATCAGCTGTGTTTGAGTGTTTATGGAATCGTTGGTAGTGACGTTATGTAGTAGAATATCATCCTCACTTGAGGTGTTAGGTAATGATGTTTGTAGGAGATTTATGGAGAAGTCAGGGTTATTTCTGAGAGAAGTTAGAGGCCAGGGTTAGAGGATAGACAAGGGTGATGGTAAGAAGCCCTGTTCCACTGTATGAAGGTCTCTTTTGTGATGGGGTTAAGTAGTGTTTTAGTTTTCTCATGGAAGTTAGGGCTCCAACATGTAGAAGCTAGTGATAAGTCGGGGTTAAGTTGTCTCTCAAGTCGGACCCACCTCCTCTGATCATCGCCACTCTCCAGTCCAGAATTCTTTGCAGGTAAATGGACATTCTATATTTTTCTAGGTCGGGTAGACCCACCCACCATGTTCCCGCGGTAGCAGCATGGTCTTTTTATTTATTCTAGGTGTTTTTTTCTTCCACACAAAGGAGTTGATTAAGTTTTGTATTTGGGTGAGGTACTTAGGAGGTAGAGGCACCGGCACTGCACTCATAATGTAGAGTAATTGGGAAGATATTCATTTTTATGGTATTGATTCTGCCCCAAGGAGAGTTTTTTTGAGCCCCATGAAGAAAGGTCTCGCATTATTGCTGTTTTGATATGTATGTAGTTAGTATGAAATAAATTGTCGACTGACCGGGGAGATAGATTCCTAGGTATTTGAGAGCTTTAGAACACCACTTTAAGGGGCAGCTATTTTTAATTACGTTTACAGAATGGTCGGGTAGACCGAGGGCCAATATTTCAGATTTGTTTGGATTGATAAGGAAATCTGTGAGCTTATTAAAGAGGGATAATTCGGATAGAAGCAGGGGGATGGAGGTTTCAGGTTCGGTCAAAGAGAATAGGATGTCGTCAGCAAATAACGAAATCTTAAATTCATCGTCCTCCACTGTGACACCTTGGATTTCAGGTGTATTCCTAATCTTCAGTGCAAAGGTTTCAATAAATAGGGCAAATAATAGGGGGAGAGGGGGCAGCCCTGTCGTGTTCCATTTGTGATTTCGATCGGCGAGGATAGGGAGCCGTTTACTAGAATACGAGCACTGGGGGGAATATAGGGCAAATATACGTTGAAGGGTTTTTGGGCCAAGGCCGAAAGCATGTAGGGTAGCTCTTAAATATGACCAGTTAACCCGGTCAAATGCTTTCTCAGCATCAGTGGATATGAAAGTGGTTGGGATATTTTTGTTTGAGACATGCCAGATTAGGTGTATATTTCGTGTTGTGTTGTCCCTAGCCTCTCGCCCAGGGACAAATCCGACTTGATGTTATGTATGAGGGAAGGGAGAAGTCTATTAAGGCGGGTTGTGATTAATTTAGCGAAAATCTTAAGGTCAGTA
Source organism: Bombina bombina (assembly GCF_027579735.1). NCBI lineage: Eukaryota > Metazoa > Chordata > Amphibia > Anura > Bombinatoridae > Bombina > Bombina bombina. The sequence goes on along the minus strand of NC_069500.1, from coordinate 1,225,972,738 downwards.
TTAATAAGTGAGATAGGGCGGTAATTAGTTATTAAGTCTGGGGATTTGTTAGGTTTGGGGATTACAGTGATATGAGCTTGAAGCGAAAGTGGCGAGAAAGCACCTACCTCGTCTATGCTGTGGAAGTATTTTAATAAGTGTGGGATAGTATTTCCTTAAATAGTGTATAATAGGTTTCCAAAGCCGTCGGGGCCGGGAGCCTTCCCAGGAGGGAAAGAGGTAATAGCATTAAGTAGCTTCCTCCGAGAATGGGGCGTCTAGTTCGTCCCTTTGTTCCTTCAGTCAATTTAGGGAGTTAATGTCGCTTAAGTAATCTGTTATTTCTGTCGGGAGAGGATCAGAGGAACCTCTGCGGATATTATAAAGGGTGTAATAGTAATCCCTAAAGGCCTGAATAATGTCTTTGGAGGTGGACAGTCTAGCACCTCCAGGGTGCGTAATCCATAATATATTGTTTATTTGTACGTTTCCGGAGCTGCCGGGCCAACATCCTGCCTTGCTTGTTTGCTCCTTCATAATAAACTTTTCTAAGATATAAGGCCTTGTGCCTAAAAATATACGAAGTTGGTCTCTTTTGTGGGTGATACTATCTATCAAAGAAGTACTTGTGGGGTGTAATTTATGTAAGTCCTGTAGTTTATGAATGTCAGCTAAAAGAGAATTAAGGTACTCATTCTGTGTTTCCGTTTCGCTGCCTTAAGGGCGATTAATTCCCCTCGGATAACGCATTTATGAGCGTTCCATATGTTGTGTATGTGAACTTCGGGTGTCATTTGTTTGGAAATAGTCGATCAGTGCTTTTTGTATCTGTATAATATCTGGGGGTCTCTAAGTAAGGAGTCATCAAGTCTCCACCGAGAGGTGGACGGGTCAATGGGGTGCCAGTAAAGTTGGCAGCTGATGATGGCGTGGTCTGACCACGTTATGGGGTTTATTGAGTCTGGGCAATAGAAGATAGGCTGGAGACATCAGCAAAGATGTAATCTATTCTTGTGTATAATTGATGGGGGTTTGAAAAAAAGGTAAAGTCTCTATCGCTTGGGTGGTGGAGGCGCCAAGTGTCATGTACAGCTAAACATGAGAGGGAGTGTTTAATTTGCCTTAAAGTTTTATGTGGTATAGAAGATGTGCCAGAAGAGCAGTCGAGTGTTGGGTCAAAAGCTAAGTTGAAATCGCCCCCCAATATGAGGCTACCCCTAGCTACTTCTAGGATTTTATTGCTAAGTTGGCGAAAAAAGGGAGCTGGGTTCACATTGGGGGCATATATATTAACCAGTGTCAGAGGTTTATGATAGAGATGTCCCACCAGGATCAAGTATCTTCCCTCCCTATCTTTATAAAGGAGGAAGCAACAAAGGGAAGGCCTCTGTGTATCAGGATTCCAACCCCGTTATGTTTCGTGGTATTAGAAGAGAAGAAACTCTGTCCAAATTTCAGAAAACTAGCTTTAGGTTCGCTTCCCCTTTTAAAATGGGTCTCTTGGATAAAGAAATGTCTCCCTTGTGTCTCTTATAGTCTCTTAGAGCCATAGACCGTTTATGAGGGCTATTGAGGCCTTTAGTATTGTGGGAGAGAAATTAATTTTAGAATTGAGCTATTCATTGATAGGGAATTTAGTGGGATCCGCCAATGTATACAAATGCATAGCGCCGCCTACCTGGGATGGGGTGTAGCTCCCGAGGCTGGACAGAAGGGGAGGGAGGAAGGAAAGTTTAAAAAAAAAGACAAAAATCACAAACTGAAAAATGGGAAAAGGCATAATACAAAGTCATGAACATCATTTTAACAAGAACAATTATGCAAAGTGTAAAAAACAATCTAATACACCTTACAAATAGGGGGGAGAGTATCGCCTAACATACTCTTAGGTTATGTTACATGTATTCGGGATCAGGATTGGACAGTTGAGCAGGGTAGCTTTGTCTCAAAGGACAGACACATCAATTGACCGGGGTCTAGGCCATCGGAGATTGACACTACCACAAGGTAAACAATATAACAATATGTAACGTGAAACATTTGAAACTTGAACAAAATAACATCAAAGCATTATAATCATGGGTTGCATGGATAAAAACTATACACACACAACCTGGCAAGTGAAATGATATAAACATCTCTTAGGTCCCTAATCCGGTTTTATACACTCAGATATAGCGCCCAAAAGGCGGTCCAGTTTATAATAGGTCAGAGTTAGCTGTGAGATGACCTCTAAGGACACAGGGCATCAGTAAAATAGAACTTAAGGGAGCCAGAGAACACACCTTGGGGGCGCCAACCCGGGAGGGTCAAGGCGATTAGATAAACACAAGAAAGTACCAACTTACTATTAACCAAGAGTAACAGACCTTAAACTTTGTGAAAAGTAAGCTATACAATAATGCCCAGGGGAGTATAGAGATAAGAATGCAGACAAGAAATATTCACATATTTTAACTTCTTTACATATTAAACATATACGTAACTTGGATAATTGTTGCTACGGGTCAGAGAGGGGCCACGCAAAGTTTAGCTTAATTTTGCATAAACCAGCACAAACATGCTGCATGTGACCCTCATAACCCGGGGCAAAAACATGTACTGACCACGGGGGAAATTAACTGAGTCAATCTAAGAAAAGCTTACTGCCTCATAGACTGGAGGGTCAATCAATAATATACATAACATGTGGAAACAGATATTAACATTAGTGAGAATAACAAAACATTGATTGAGCTGTAATGTCCAGGGACATCTAGTATCCAGTAGAGCAAAGTTCCACATAGCCTAGGTTGTGTGATGGCCACCCTGGGAGGGGCCAGGAGGCATAGTCCATGGCATAGGTAGTAGGTATACTCAAGATTACAAGTCAGGCATAAAACTAAGGTCATAAGCATTTTTATACGTTACCAACAGGAAGACGGGACTGTAGACAAGGCCATCCAGTGCGGCCCAGGTGGGCTTCAAGAGTCTAAGTAGAGGTTTATGCACTGCAGGTTTAGCCTATGGTGGGGAGGCTTAGGATCCATCCATGGAGGAGGGTATTCCATGAATACCGGATGGAAAGAAAGCAAGAGGAGAAAATTAGGTAGACCCTGTATCAGGACCTGGGAGTAGATCATCCAGAGGGCGGAGAGCCACTTTTGGGCGGCAAGTTATCCATTTTTCTTCTTTTGGGTTGGACTTTTTGCCAATTGCGGTCTTTGTCCCAGTGGACGTGAGGGCCCTGGCTCCTCAGCTGGGGGTGGGCCCAAGACAGGTGGATCCGATGGATTGTTGAAAGGAATGTTAAGAGATCTGGAAAGTTGGTCAAGGTCGTTAAAGTCCTTTGTAAATAATTTGTGAACCGTTTGTGATTAATAATCAAACTAAAGGGGAAACCCCAACGGTATTTAATGTGGTGGTCTTGTAAGAACGCTGGTGATAAATTTAACCTCCTTGCGTCTCTGTACCGTGTATGGGCTGAGGGTCTTGGTATATCTGGAGGGGAGTGGCCCCTGAAGGATATGGACTGTTGGGACCTTGCAGCTGCCATATGTCCTCTTTGGTATGAGAATCTTAAAAATCGGACAATGACATCTCGTGGAGGAAGTGGGGGCTTAGGTAGAGGGCGTAATGCCCTATGCGCCCTGTCCAAATCTTCAGCGTAATAGCGGCCGGTGATCCAGGAGAAAGGTGTTGAGCTAGACCAATGATGTATCTTTTGAGGAGGTCAGGAGTCACCTCCTACTTTGGGATACCGCGGAACTTAGGTTGTTCCTGCGCCCGCTGGTTATCCAAATCCTCTATTTTGTCCTGAAGAGATTGAACTTTAGAGTCCTGAATAGAGAGCTGTTGTGTGTTCAGCTGACTAGGTTATCAAAGTTTCCTGACCCTCCTCAAGATAATCCATACGAGCACCCATTTCATTAAGATCTCTTTGAGGTCCCTCATCTCCTCCTAATAAAAGATTTTAGAGAGTCCAGGTCAGACTTGGAAGGAAGCGTAGCCAGCTTCTCTTGGATAGCGTGTAATGAGTCCTGTTGGCCATTCGGGTTTATGTTTAGGCTTGGAAGGCACGGCTGTTCGGCGTGGGGTGTCAGGTAGAGCTGGGTTTGAATCTGAAGCTTGAAAAAAGGAAGATACCCGATGGGGTTTGGGGAGAGTGGTTTGGTTTGGCTTATCAGATTCTGTCCCTTCTTGGAGGCCATCTTAGGCCTGAGCCCTCCAACAGAGGGAGTAGGGTAGTCAGGATTAGTTTCCTCCAATGTTAAATAGAGAGGTAGGATAGGTGAGGAGGAACTTGTACGTGTCGCAGGAAGCGGGGGGGATTGCACTAAATAGTGAAGAAAAACAAAGTTCTGCATTAGCACACCTTCAGCATCAGCTAGGTGAAGATTGGAAGTATTGTATAAATGTCTTATACAGTCCCCTGTAGAGCCTTGAGATTGCGGCTGAAGCAATGTTTTAGCACAAGCAAATTTTTTATTTTTATTTTTCTTCCTTTATAAGCTTGTATTAATTTCTTCCAATGTTGATAGTGTAGTAAGGGTAGGAGGGGGGGGACATGTAGTGGCAGGGAGTTGAAGGAATGCACTAATCAGTGAAGAAAAACAAAGGTGCTTTAACACACCAGCAGCATCAGCAAGATGAAGAGTGAAGGTATTACACAAATAACTTAAGAAAGATCTCTGTAAGGCTTTGAAGCTGCAGATGGAGCAATGTTTTAGTTCAGGCAAACTTAATGTTCCTTTCTCCCCTTATTTTATATGAATAGGGTTTGTACTTTTGCAGGTGTTAAGAACCAGGTCTCACGTTAACTGCCCAGCAACACATAATTGGATATGAGGCCACGTGGCTTGTTCAAGTATGGCCCGCTATTTGTGACCTAGACTCCCAGTGGCGGTAGTTTTCTGTTTACCCCCCCTCCTCCAGGGACATGCCCGGGGGCACAACCGCAAACCTAGACCAGAATATCTTTAGATACCTCAGTGGGGGGGCCTCGGACGGAGAGCCGGGATGGTGTGAGTAGTCTTGCAGCAGGAGGCTGGAGTTCTGGCGGTCACCCACAGACAGGTCCCAACGTCCCAGAGAGCGCAGCGGTATCCGGGCGTATTTAGGCAGAGAACGGCTGCATCAGCCGCATCGGAGGACCCCTCAAATGTTCGGGCAGCAGGTCGGAAGAATCCGGACATGTAAGAGCAGACCCGGCTGTTAAGTTTAGGTGCGGGGAGATAGCGCTGCGGTCCCCGCGCCTGATGTGGTTGTAAAAGGCGGGTGGTCTTGTCCTTAGTTACCTCCCAGTAGCAATGGATCTGAGGGCAGGAAAGTTTAGGATTTAGAGCAGTATCCGGCATAGAATAAATAGAGTCCTGATCAAGTTATTTCTTGCTAAGAGAGAAGGCAGACACGGATGCCTTACAGATTTGCGGCCATGTTCCTGCACGGCTTGGCTCCGCCCCAGCTGCGGTACTGTTTTAACGCTGAAATTACCATTTTTTCAGCGTTAAAACACCAACGCACAAACTCGTAATCTAGCTGTTTGTGTGGTAGGGAGGTTGGATGCCACCCAATTGAATAGTAACGCACTGATCTACCGGCTGGATACCAGCTAGCATACATGTGCTGCATGTCTTATAAATTGTACAGAAATGTCAACATCTGGGAAAAAGAAAAGAGCAGACATATGGATAATTTTACATTTGATGTCAAGGAAAACAAGACCACGTGCGTAGTGACAATCGCCGGTAAAAAACACGACAAACTTAAAACGACATTTGCAGAAGAGTCATCCCGTAATTCATCGCAAAGGTAGCACACTTAAATTTTAAGCTAACACTATTTTGTCAGCTAACACGAGCTGTTGTGTTTTTCGCTAAGCTTAAAGGGACATGAAACCCAATTTTTTTCTCTCTCATGATTTAGAAAGAGCATTCAATTTTAAACAACTTTCTAATTTACTTCAATGATCTATTTTGCTTCATTCTCTTGCTATCCTTTGCTGAAAAGCATATCTAGATAGGCTCAGAAGCTGCTGATTGGTAGCTGCACATAGATGCCTTCGTGTGATTGGCTCTCCCATGTGCATTGCTATTTCTTAAACAAAAGATATCTAAAACATGAAGCAAATTAGATAATAGAAGTAAAATGGAATGATGTTTAAAATTGTATTCTCTACTTGAATCATGAAATAAATTTTTTGGGTTTAGTGTTCCTTTAATACAAGCCAAAAGAAACCACAGCTGTCCTGTACTGATGTAAGGTACCGTATGGAAAGACACCCTATGGCCCCTAGTTGGAGGGTTCCCAAGCATTGGTATAGTTCATAGTGGAGAGTGGCTGAGGACAAGGCAAAGATGTAGTGAAACAGGCAAGGTCGGCAACAGGCAGGCAATTTGGCACAAAAGGGTAATCTAAGAGAATAGTTGGGACTGGCAGGAAGTCAATACACAGTCGGGCAACGAAGGTACAGAATCAGCAGGCAAACGAGTAGTCAAGTTCAGGCAAAAATGGTGAGAGGAATAAATCAGCAATACACAGCAAAGCCCACCCTATGAACAGGTCCAACAAACATGCATGAAGGACAGGAAGTGCTGAGTATTTATAGCAGTAGCTGATTGCAGATCTACCGCAGATGGCAGGCAGGTGGAGCCAAAACAAAAGAACAGGTTAGAAAAATAAAGCAGAATCTAAGGCTAACCTGTGGCTCAGAGGTAACTCACTGCAGCACAAACCTGCAGTCAAGGGTTCAATACCCATTTAGGCTGTGACAGATCCCCCTCTTCACGGACCCCTCCAGAAGCCTATCATGGCTTTGAAGGAAAGGCAGTGTGAAAGTCGCAGATGAGACCACGAGCATGAAGGTTTCTTGCAGGCACCCATGAACGTTGAGGCGATAGCCCTTCCAGTGCACCAGGTACTTTACACCCCGTCCTTGTCTTTTAGTATCTTGTAGAGTGGATGGAAATCATGAATATGTGGTATCCGAGGGGGGAGGCCTCCGAAGCGTTCTAGAGTATCTATTAAAGGCAGTCAGTTTCAGAAGTGCCTCTTGGAAAACTGGATGGATGCGTAAGATGATGGCAGCTTCTAACGATATGTAACGGCCCATTCTGGATACAATTTTGTAAGGACCAATGAATCAGGGCGCCAGTTTACTGTATAGTTGACTCAGCCTAATGTTCTTAGTAGATAAACTCTGTCACCCACAGCTAACGGAGGGACATACCTGCGTCTACGATTGGAAAAGCGCTTATACCTGCCAGCTGTTTTTTTTGTAATATTTGTTTTTATTGAGCATTTTGTTAAACATGTTACAACAAGATATATAATTACAGTTACATATCAAAGACTCAGTTCTAACAGAGATTGCTTACATAACAAGGCCACAGTTATGCACCTGCCAGCTGTTTTATCCAAGAGAGAATGGATTTTCCTCCAATGTCTTTTAAGATTTTGGACATGTGTGTCTGCTGCAGAAACTCCAGTAGACAAATCACATAAGGGAAACATGTGTGGATGATAGCCCAAGGCCGCATGAAATGGTGTAGTGTGAGTAGCACTATGCCAACAAGAATTTATAGCTATCTCAGCCTACGAAAGCAGATCTGACAGTTGAAGTGCCAGTCATTTACATAGTTGCAGGAGGTATACTTCTAGATTCTGATTCATTCACTCTGTTTATCCATGTGTTCGTGGATGGTGAGCAGTAGAGAGCGTTACTGTGAACCCAGCTTCTTACAGAATGCTTTCCAAAAGCAAGACACAAATTGGGAGCCGCGGTCGGATACTATGCTGACAGGACAGCCATGGAGTTTGGCTATATGTGTGATGAAGAGGGAAGACAAAGACATAAGGGTCAGAAAAAGCAGCGTTAAGGGGTCCTAACGCTGCTTTTGGCCGCCCGCTGGTATTTAGAGTCAGACAGGAAAGGGTCTAACGCTCACTTTCAAGCCGCGACTTTTCCATACCGCAGATGCCCTTACGCCAACGCTGGTATTTAGAGTCTTGGCTGAAGTGAGCGGTAGACCCTCTACCGACAAGACTCCTACCGCCCATGGAAAGGCTGTAGTTAAAGGACCAGTCAACACATTAGATTTGCATAATCAATGAAAAAAATAAGTCCAAAAAGTCGCCACTTAGAATAGATAAAATTCAAGCTTTATTCAGGATCCAAGTCCAACTGCATAAAAAGTATATGGAGGTAACATCAAGGGATGATAGGAGAGACGAATAAGTCTTACATGTTTCGACAAGGTATAGCCGTAATCATAGACATAAATTCATACAGATGTCACCCTTATTTACACAGGTACAATGTTCCCCATTGGTTAAAACATAACACACCCTACCCCTTCCCTCCCTTACCAGAGAACACAGGTTATTAACCCTTAAATGCCGAAAAAAATGTGTAGGACTAAAATAAATAGCAAAAAGAAAAGAAAAATAAATGATAATATTTACAGGCTTAAATACAATAAAAAAAGAGTATATACATAAAGAGGGGTATATAAATATGGGCAGCAAATTTACATGAAATATCAAAATCAAAGCAATTTATAATGTGTACATTACAGTAAAATTCATCAAGAAAAGACAACTTAATAACAGCTGGATTAAATTTAAGAAAAACCTGATAAGTGCTGCAAGTTGAAGCTTTAGAAATTAGATGTATTTACACAATACCATAACAAATGCTTGTTAGCTAATAAATAAAGGTACATGTACTTAATATTGCCCTATCATTTAATACTCCAGAGATAGATACTTAAAGCTGGACTTACTATAAGAGTGCCTAATTAATGCTAACATAAGATATATACATTGCATAATCAACAAATGCAAGATAACAAGACAATGCAATAGCACTTAGTCTGAACTTCAAATGAGTAGTAGATTTTTTTATAACAAATTTCAAAGTTATGTATATTTCCACTCCCCTTGTACCATGTGATAGCAATCAGCCAATCACAAATGCATATACGTATAGTCTGTAAATTCTTGCACATGCTCAGTAGGATCTGGTGACTCAAAAATTGTAAATATAAAAGACTGTGCACATTTTTTTTAATGGAAGTAAATTGGAAAGTTGTTTAAAATTACATGCTGTATCTGAATCATGAAAATTTAATTTAACCTGAGTGTCCCTTTAGAGCTTTATGGGCTAACGTTGGTTTATAAAGCTCTTAACTACAGTGCTCTAAAGTACACTAACACCCCATAAACTACCTATGTACCCCTAAAACCGAGGTCCCCCCACATCGCCGCCACTATAATAAATATTTTTAACCCCTTATCTGCCGACCGCACACCGCCGCACCTACATTATCCCTATGAACCCCCTAATCTGCTGCCCCTAACATCGCCGACACCTACATAATATTTATTAACCCCTAATCTGCCCCCCCCCAACGTCGCCGCTACCTAACTACACTTATTAACCCCTAATCTGCCGACCGGACCTCGCCGCCACTATAATAAATGTATTAACCCCTAAACCGCCGCACTCCCGCCTCACAAACACTATAATAAATAGTATTAACGCCTAACTTCAAGTATTAACCCCTAATCTGCTGACCGGACCTCGCCGCTACTCTAATAAATGTATTAACCCCTAAAGCTAAGTCTAACCCTAACACCCCCCTAAATTAAATATAATTTTAATCTAACGAAATAAATTAAATCTTATTAACTAAAGTATTCCTATTTAAAACTAAATACTTACCTGTAAAATAAACCCTAATATAGCTACAATATAACGAATAATTATATTGTAGCTATTTTAGGATTTATATTTATTTTACAGGCAACTTTGTATTTATTTTAACTAGGTGCAATAGCTATTAAATAGTTATTAACTATTTAATAGCTACCTAGTTAAAATAATTACAAAATTACCTGTAAAATAAATCCTAACCTAAGTTACAATTAAACCTAACACTACACTATCAATAAATTAATTAAATAAATTACCTACAATTACATACAATTAAATAAAATAAACTAAATTACAAAAAATAAAAAAAGATTACAAGAATATTAGGCTAATTACACCTACTCTAAGCCCCCTAATAAAATAAAAAAGCCCCCCAAAATAGTAAAGGTCCCTACCCTATTCTAAATTAAAAAGTAACCAGCTTTTTTACAAGAAGAGGACATCCGGACCGGCAGACATCTTCATCTAAGCGGCATCTTCTATCTTCATCCATCTGGAGCGGAGCCATCTTCTTCCAGCCGACGCGGATCCATCCTCTTCAACCGACGCCTACTCGCCGAATGAAGGTTCCTTTAAATGACGTCATCCAAGATGGCGTCCCTCGAATTCCGATTGGCTGATAGGATTCTATCAGCCAATCGGAATTAAGGTAGGAAAAATCTGATTGGCTGATCCAATCAGCCAATCAGATTGAGCTTGCATTCTATTGGCTGATCGGAACAGCCAATAGAATGCGAGCTCAATCTGATTAGCTGATTGGATCAGCCAATCGGATTGAACTTGAATCTGATTGGCTGATTTAATCAGCCAATCAGATTTTTCCTACCTTAATTCCGATTGGCTGATAGAATCCTATCAGCCAATCGGAATTCGAGGGACGCCATCTTGGATGACGTCATTTAAAGGAACCTTCATTCGGCGAGTAGGCGTCGGTTGAAGAGGATGGATCCGCGTCGGCTGGAAGAAGATGGCTCCGCTCCGGATGGATGAAGATACAAGATGCCGCTTAGATGAAGATGTCTGCCGGTCCGGATGTCCTCTTCTGCCCGGATAGGATGAAGACTTCTGCCGCTCTGGATGTCCTCTTCTGCCCCATCGGATGAAGACTTCGGGCCCGGCTGGGTGAAGACGACTCAAGGTAGGGAGATCTTCAAGGGGGGTAGTGTTAGGTTTATTTAAGGGGGGGTTGGGTTAGAGTAGGGGTATGTGGGTGGTGGGTTTTAATGTTGGGGGGGCGGTTGTATTTTTTTTATAGGCAAAAGAGCTGATTACTTTGGGGCATGCCCCGCAAAAAGCCCTTTTAAGGGCTGGTAAAAGAGCTGGTTACTTTTTAATTTAGAATAGGGTAGGGACCTTTATTATTTTGGGGGGCTTTTTTATTTTATTAGGGGGCTTAGAGTAGGTGTAATTAGCCTAATATTCTTGTAATCTTTTTTTATTTTTTGTAATTTATTTTATTTTATGTAATTGTATGTAATTGTAGGTAATTTATTTAATTAATTTATTGATAGTGTAGTGTTAGGTTTAATTGTAACTTAGGTTAGGATTTATTTTACAGGTAATTTTGTAATTATTTTAACTAGGTAGCTATTAAATAGTTAATAACTATTTAATAGCTATTGTACCTAGTTAAAATAAATACAAAGTTGCCTGTAAAATAAATATAAATCCTAAAATAGCTACAATATAATTATTCGTTATATTGTAGCTATATTAGGGTTTATTTTACAGGTAATTATTTAGTTTTAAATAGGAATACTTTAGTTAATAAGATTTAATTTATTTCGTTAGATTAAAATTATATTTAACTTAGGGGGGGTGTTAGGGTTAGACTTAGCTTTAGGGGTTAATACATTTATTAGAGTAGCGGCGAGGTCCGGTCAGCAGATTAGGGGTTAATACTTAAAGTTAGGTGGCGGCGGCGTGGGGGGGCAGATTAGGGGTTAATACTATTTATTATAGGGTTTGCGAGGCGGGGGTGCGGCGGTTGAGGGGTTAATAACTTTATTAGAGTATCGGCGAGGTCTGGTTGGCAGATTAGGGGTTAATAAGTGTAGGTAAGGTAGCGGCGATGTTGGGGGGGTCAGATTAGGGGTTAATAAATATAATATAGGTGTCGGCGATGTTAGGGGCAGCAGATTAGGGGTACATAGGTATAATGTAGGTTGCGGCGGTGTCCGGAGCGGCAGATTAGGGGTTAATAGTATAATGCAGGTGTCAGCGATAGCGGGGGGCGGACGATTAGAGGTTAATAAGTGTAAGGTTAGGGGTGTTTAGACTCGGGGTTCATGTTAGGGTGTTAGGTGCAGACTTAGAAACTGTTTCCCCCATAGGAAACAATGGGGCTGCGTTAGGAGCTTAACGCTGCTTTTTTGCAGGTGTTAGGTTTTTTTTTCATCCCAAACTGCCCCATTGTTTCCTATGGGGGAATCGTGCACAAGCACGTTTTGCCATCTTACCACTACCGTAAGCAACGCTGATATTGAGGGTTGAAGTGGGGGGGTAAATTCGGCTCAACGCTCCCTTTTTGGAGCCTAACGCAGCCCCTCAGTCAACTCTAAATACCAGCGTTGTCTTAAGGGTGCGTTGGGGAAAAAAGCTGCGTTAGCTACGCGGGTCTTTACCGACAAAACTCTAAATCTAGCCGTTAGCTTCCTGGTTAATATATGTAAGGCTTTATAGAGGCAGGAAAGTCCCCCTCAAGACGTTTTCTGCCCTTTCTACTAGATCAGTTTCTGCCTTTTTGGGTGTTTAACAGAGGCTTCTGTTAATCAGCTAAGCAGCAAACTGGTCTTCTTTACTCACTTTTACTAAGTTCTAACATTTGGATGTTTTTGCCTCTTTTAAAGCAGTTTTTGGCAGGAATTTCATTCAGGCTGTAGTGTCTGGTAAATAGGTGACTGCATTACTTTTTGTCCCACCCATTTACTCATGGACTCCACAGCTTGGACTCTCACCACCTTATGAAAGAAAACAAAATGTATGCTTACCTGATAAATTATTTTTTTTCATGGGGGTGAGAGTCCACAAAACCCACCCATATTTATATTTTTAATTGCCGGCAGTTCTAGTATGCACTTTGTTAACCCTGCTTTGTCCTTTCCTACTTTTCTGTTTTTCTCTTTTCCTGGCCATCAGTTAGACTGAAATATCAGAAAAGTAAGAGGGATTAAAATCTCTTGGACTGTTGGTTATCTTTGCCACCTCCTAATGGCTTGTGGACTCTCACCACCATAAAATGAATTAATTTACCAGCTAGGCATACATTTAGTTTTTTCCTTTTTTTTGTGCACAGATAAACTTCTCATTACTTTTAACATATGAAGTTTATTGGTTTATAGCCATACTTGTACCTAAAACATTTCCACTAATTTCATCATATGTTAAAATATTTGTTAAAAAAATGTATTCAGGACATAAGGGCTGTAAATTACTTTTCTGATACCTAGGCATCATGTTGTTCTAACCCACACACCATTTCAACTGCCATTTCTCCAGATACTAGCTACGAATCAGCAGTGGACTTTTGCTCAGCATATTTCTCTATCCTTATTCACAAGGATAGCCAGTGTCTGTTTGCTTTCACAAGGAGGGCAAGCTCCTCCCTGATTACTTGGACCCACCTCTCTTAAGATTTAAAACCCTGCAATTTTCTTGGCTTGCTGACACAAAGACATTCAGGTTTTAATATTATCAAAGGGTCATAGTATTGTATGTGGATGACTTACTTATATACTTCCCCACAGTGGGTAGCTATAAGTAGGATACAAAAGCTCTCTTTGTGTTTCTGGCCTACAAGGGTCACAAAATGTTCTCTTCTGTGGTTCAGTATGCTTACAGGAAGTACAATATCTAGGTCATATCCTAGCACTTGGCTGCTGCAGCCGGTTTAAAGCACAGGATTCAGGGTATTATAGGCTGCCCAAAACCAACTACAAAAAGACAATTAAGGGGAATTTTGCAGATCATGGATACCAGGTTATGGAGAAATGTCTAAGCCTCATAAATTTAACCACTAATGACAAACCATGCTTTACACCTATAAATCTGCTCATTTTACAGCTCCAGCCTTGGGTCTCCCAGACTACCATAATCCCTGTCTCCTCTATGTGCAATGGGGGGTAGCTTCAGGAGTCCTTACACAATTTGTACAAGGACATGCATTAAATGTATGTGTTTCATGCTGAACACCTTCTACTTAATAAAAAAAACAAAAACAAAACAAAACACATTCCCCTAATAAGAGACTGACAAGCCACATCATGAAAAACCTAGAAAAGAATTGTCTAACGGAGTGCCGAACAGGCAGGAAACATGTTGCATGAGCAGCTAATAGTTTGGCTGAAATTGGTGATGTACCAGTTTTTATATATGTACTCTAATAAATTATTAAACTTTTACTAAAGAAACTTTTTTGCACTGAATTAATTTCTCTGTCTATATTGAATGTTGATGTTAACATACTACTTGACAACCCATATATAACCCTATTTTCTGATGGTAGCTCAAAGACATAAATGGCAGCAGACATTTAGGATATCCAGGGGTCACTCCATTTGAGGTCCTTGAGGCCAGCCCATTACAATCTAATTACAATGCCCAAGCTGCAGAATTAGTGGCCTTGATTTGTGTATGCCTCCTTAACAAAAGGTCAAACTGTTAGCATTTACACAGACAGTAAATATGTTTTTGGCATAGTTCACACCAAAGGACAGTTGTGGAAACAAAGAGGTTTTTACTACTTCAGTAGGCACTCAAATTGCAAATGCTACAAAAGTATCTGCTGATGCTTCAGAGAGGATATCTGCACTAAAAACACCGAATGCAGACATTCCACACATAGAGGCCCCTTGCCTAACTCCATATGGCATACCACTGACTCAGTTACCTACTCAGTTCTGCAGACATGGAAAGAGTGGGACCTGCAGCCTGACATCACAGGAGTTTGGTACACACCTGAAGGATCACCTGCTCTTCTTAAGCCACATCTAACAATCTTGCTTTCCTTTGTACACTAGGGTGAACACTAGCTGAAGCAATCTCCAGATTTAGTTTTGTCCCTGGCATACACCAAGCAGCTAAACAAGTTGTATTAAACAGTGTCACCTGTGCCTATTTTAATCCATCTACTGAGCGCTGTATGGGGTTCTTTTTTTACTGTATTGTTATGTTTATTCCTTATACCCTAAGTGTTCGTAGTTAACTGTTTGAAGGTATTGTACCTTCCATTTTTACAGGCAGGCTTAGACATCTCCTCCACAGCACAGCAGATTACATATAGCGTAAAAATAAAAGTTTTTCCTCATTTGGTGTTTTTTGGGGGAAACTGTTAAACTGTTAACATGGATCATGCACAGCATTCAAGTATTTTTTTCTCTTTGAGAGCAGTAGAGGAAAATGAGGCACAAAGACCATCAATTGAAAATCTACTCACAAATAATGTAAGAATGCAAAATGTGAGTGATGTGTTCCAGATAATGGAAAACAAGCTTTTAAAGGAATATAGGTTGTGGTGAGACATAAAGTTACTAGAAAAATACATATCCCTCAAAATGATTCCTAGAGGGCTTTGTTTGAAAAAGTTCCCAACCTTTAAAGTTAATATTACTGAGAGTGATTTTTTGGATCAATGGAACGATATCCTCTTGGACTGTTTCTTTAAATTAATGCAGATCATTATCTCCTACAAAGAGAAGCAACATGAACTGCTCAGACAAGAGATTATGGAATTACAAAAAGAATTTAATAAGTTTACCAACGATAAGGACTATATGCAATTGGACACTATTCTGGATAAAACCATTATCAATATGATGTTGTGAAACAAGGAAAATTTGAAAGGGACTCCTTGGATTATAAAATAAATATGGTGTATAACTGGTAACAAAGAAAGAACAACCAACGCTCCTCCAGATTAAGATCAAGAGGGAGAAGAAGCAGAAGGAAAGTCACCTTCTCTGATACTGATGGGGAATCGGGTGAAGATAGAGACTCTACTAATGTTTCAAACCAAATGATGAATGTCAGTTGCGCCTAATAATAATGTTATCAAACTATAAACAATAAAGAAAAAACAACATTAACATACAATACCTCTGATTAAAAGGTACAATAGAATGTGCATAAGAAAATTGGTGCAAACAAGCAAAAATATGTGACCCGCACGCTAAATAAAATGAGATGTATCTCACAGAATAGGTCAATAATGATACAACAATCAAACCAAAAACCTGGTGTGTGATCACAAAAGTCCAAAGTTCATATAATGAAGGTGTGGCAGCAAAAACTTCTTCCAAAAGTTGAAGGCAATTCAAACGAAACAAATCTGTATAGAACACAAAAGAAAAGAAGGCGCCAACATAGTGTGAATCTGTATTGAAAGTTGTTCACTCCCCACACATTAATCGTACTTACAAGAAGTAAGGCACTTGAGAAGTGCTACAACGGCTTTCTGGAACATTAACAGCTGTCCAGGTAGCTGCTCTCTCGTGATGAAAGTGAAATCCTTGATGCCGTATATGATATGTAAATGTCTTGCAGCTATGACCCCTCTTGCAGTATTACTCTCTCTCGTAGTATCTGCCTTAGGAGAAATGCCCAAACCAGGCGGGCTAGCAGCTGGAATCCGTATGCAAAAATGGATAAAAAAAAAATCTCAAGCAAAAAATATCACTCAAGCCGTGATAAAGATATAGTCTAAAAACAAATGTTTATTTTGTAAACATATAATCACAACGCTTTTCCCGGTCTGTCTTGACCGCTTCCTCAGGTGAATATACTATATCAAAAATACACAGCTTATATTCGCTTTGTTCGGCGTCTAAGCCTAAACAAGGCGCATGCGTGAAGGAGTGTGCACACTCCTTCACGCATGCGCCTTGTTTAGGCTTAGACGCCGAACAAAGCGAATATAAGCTGTGTATTTTTGATATAGTATATTCACCTGAGGAAGCGGTCAAGACAGACCGGGAAACGCGTTGTGATTATATGTTTACAAAATAAACATTTGTTTTTAGACTATATCTTTATCACGGCTTGAGTGATATTTTATGCTTGAGATTTTTTTTTTTATCCATTTTTGCATACGGATTCCAGCTGCTAGCCCGCCTGGTTTGGGCATTTCTCCTAAGGCAGATACTACGAGAGAGAGTAATACTGCAAGAGGGGTCATAGCTGCAAGACATTTGCATATCATATACGGCATCAAGGATTTCACTTTCATCACGAGAGAGCAGCTACCTGGACAGCTGTTAATGTTCCAGAAAGCCGTTGTAGCACTTCTCAAGTGCCTTACTTCTTGTAAGTACGATTAATGTGTGGGGAGTGAACAACTTTCAATACAGATTCACACTATGTTGGCGCCTTCTTTTCTTTTGTGTTCTCTACTAATGTTTCTACCACACTACTAGAGGCACCTAGTATGGGATTAAATGCTAAAGAAATAGAAATGCCTAATATAACACATATATCAGCTACAGTAGGGGATGTATCCAATGTAGCCTATAGCAATCAACATATTGTAGGTGCAGTGGGAGGTAGAGGGATACTTAGATCTAGTGAGTCCCTACTTCCTCAAGGGATTAATACAAACAAATATCAACTACCGGCCCTAAGTGTACTTCAGGTGGATAACCCACAACAGGATATGCAGGTTTTTCAGAAGGGTCAGTCAAACCCAAGAGGGGGAGGAGGCCACATATGAGGGGGGTAAACGCCGGAGCCAACAGGTACACATTAAGGGCACAAACACAACAACAAAAGAACAGGAACAAATACAAGATTTGACAATCCTTAATCTCTCAGATACAACATTGGATAAGGAAGAACAAAAGGTATTACACTATGGGCTTAGTTTTGTGCCATCAGAAGATTTCAACCTATTTGAAACCATTCTGGATTTAAATAGATGTAATGAGGAAGAGAAGGGAGAGAATTTGGGTAGGATTGATGTTCATTTCGAAGAAGCCAGAGATTATCTATCTCTGCTAGGACTGGAGATGGAATCATGCAAGGAAGAGCAAGTCAAAGTTAAACTGAAGGCTGCGTCAGATTTTTACCCTACAAGGGAGAGAGGTGTATACCTTGAATCCAACTGACAAAATTGCATGACTCACTCTCTAACTCTGGTGGAAAGAGGTCTAATTTAACCAAAAAGGAATTAGATGCTATCGAAAGACTTAAATCTAAACATGATATTGTCATATGCCGGAGTCATAAGGGAGGCAATATTGTTGTCTTGAATAGACAGGAGTATATTCAAGAGGTTGAAAGACAGTTAGGGGATACTGAGGTATACCAACAATTAAACTTTGATCCAACCATTTCTTTCAGCCGCAGCTTAGCCCTGATACTAGATGAGGGTAGAGATCTAGGCATACTGGTTGACAATACTTGTACTTTTCTGAATGTGAAGAATCCTAGAACTCCTATTTTCCACCATCTCCCCAAGACTCATAAGACGCTTGAAAATGTACAGGGGCGACCGATTGTGTCAGACATAGGGTCCCTACTTGAGCCCTTGTGGGGATGGATGGAAACGATCCTCCAGCCACTGGTTAAGATTTTGCCCTCTTACTTACAGGACACTAAGCAGCTATTGGCTATGTTAGAACAAGTA
The DNA here is from genome assembly GCF_027579735.1 of Bombina bombina. NCBI lineage: Eukaryota > Metazoa > Chordata > Amphibia > Anura > Bombinatoridae > Bombina > Bombina bombina. Next base: position 1,225,954,448 of record NC_069500.1, on the reverse strand, counting down.
ACATGGGAGCCAAGTTTTACCTGGATGACGATTGACGTTGTAAGTCTATACTCTAGCATACCCATTGATAAAGGGATGGAGGCTATAAAGTTTTTCCTTGATACATATACTGGATACAACAGTGTTCAAAAGAGTTATATTTTGAGGGTTTTGTACTTCTTGCTTACACACAATTACTTCTCCTTTGTGGGCAGCTTTTACCTCCAAAAGAGAAGGACAGCAATGGGGACCACTTTTGCCCTGGCCTTCCCCAACCTATACATGGGTTGGTGGGAGCTATCCCATATTTATGGGGATAGCTGCCCCCAAGGGGGAAGTATTGTGATGTACAAGAGGTACATTGACGACCTCCTTTTTATATGGAAGGGCACCCCAAAAGAAAGCCAAGATTTTGTTGAATCACTAAATGAGAACACAATGGGCCTGAGCTTTTCAAGTGTCAGGGATAAAAACAACATTGAATACCTTGACCTTATCCTATCAGGAGAACAGAGGGTGGGGACCAAATTACATAGGAAACCTATATCAGGTAACAGTGTTCTACATGCAAAGAGCATGCACCCAAAACATACACGTTTGGGAATATTAAAGGGCGAATTTATTCGTCTTAAAAGGAATTGTTCCTCTAATGAGAACTATATCCAGCAAGCAAAAGGGCTTAAAGATCTGTTCAAGAATAGGGGCTTTTCAGAACAGAAAATAATAAGAGTATAAAGGATGGATAGGAGGGCTATGCTGCATTCTAATAAAAACAAAAGAATATGAATAATAACCCTATTTTTGTCACGAATTACAGTAATCAATTTGAGGAAATTTCTAAGATTATCAAGGAGTGTCTGCCTATTCTTAAAGGTGATACAGACATCTTTGATGCTGTAAAAGATTGATGTAGGTTGCGGAGCTAGCCATCAGAGAGAGAGGAAGTGTGTGCCTGCAGCTCCTCCGATAAATACATTTAAAACCCTAAAAAACCTGAAATTGGCAAGAAGAAGAACCTAAGCATAACTGGGAGAGCTGAGTTGCAGCCTGTATCTGGACTCAGAGAGATTAAACCCTTGTTAAGACCATTAATGGAGAATTCTGAGGGGTGACATATCGCTGGGCCTACAATCAGGAGTGGAAGTGTGGGCCCTATTCCCTGACTACTGCATAGCTGCCACCTTGTCCGGGAGTCTTATAAGCAGTAAGGGCGTGCTTACAGCATCGGTTCTAGCCGACCGTCAGCTGAGGAGTGGGTAGCAAGGACCCATTAATGGTGAGGACTGGGACTGCCACGTGGACACACTTACCGCACCAACAAGCGAGACCAGACATCACGCCCCAGTCAAGCTCGGACTTAGTTGTGACCATTTAGGGGACAGTTGCCTACGCTGTAGACATGGGCTACGGCAGCTTGCAAATCGCTATGCCTGAAAGACCCGTGAGTGTGTGGCGCATTATAATCTACAACATGGTGTCCTATGATTGCAGCCTACATATACCGCAGCTCTGGGGCATGCAAATTGCGCAAAAGAAAGGAGGATTAGGCCATTGTGGAGGCCTTAGAAGCCTGGGAACAGTATAAATTCTAGAAATATGGAATAAAAAGCGCAGAGTAAAAACACCAAACTCCTGATATACCTAAAAAGTCCCTGATATAGGCATGTACAAAACAGATAAAAATATATTTAAACAGGAGCGCTGTAGCTAAAGGTGAATGTGAAACAAATTAAAACAGGTGATAGATTCCCAAAAAAACGTGTTAAAACATCAATGCTGATAAATTAAAAACAAGTGGTGAATTCCAAAAGATACGTTTCAAAACATCAATGTTGGTAAATATTAAATAGTGACAAATACTTAGTGCAAAGATCATTCGTGCATATTATGAATAATCAAAAAAAGGGCTTGGTGCAGCAAAATAAACTAAAATGAATTAAACAGTGACAAGTTAAGTGTGGTTTGCAAGGCTCTGCCTAAAAATATTTAATGTAACATATAAAAAATACAGAATAAAACACATATACTAAAAACGGACGTCTCCGTATCAAACAAATTATGCCAATACACCGATTCTTTCAAAATGTGTCTCCTTATGGCCAGAAATGGGATAAAGCAGTCCCGGTAACAGTTATTATGTGGATAGATGATGCAGGCTTACCCCCAAACAGTTGCGGCTTTTTGATGAAGCAAACGATGAAATTACCGCCGTGGCGGAAGTGACGTCACTTAAGGGGGCGCTGGCCCGACTGAGCACTCCGATTGGTTTCTATTACGGTCGCTCTCAGGTTGCAGCTGTTTAGTTCACAGTGGCAAGGTATCCGCTCTTTATGTGCTCAAATGCACGCAGGATACTGACAACGGTAGTTTTGTGCTGAATGCGACTGTTTAGAGTCGATGCAAAAGTTCCATTTATAACCTTCAATAAGGCTTAATAATGTTGGTACACAAGCAAGTACCAGGAGGATGCCAAATTCTTTTAAAAGTTCCACAGATGACAAGCTGTATCAATCTGTAACAGCAACTGATAGCTGTGAGATACTTCTCAAAATCAGAAGTGGGCAACAAACATCAACGCGTTTCTCCCTCTGCAGGGCTTTCTCAAGATGAGGTGTTGCAGCAGGTGCACCTTTTTAAAGGTGTACCTCAGTCTCTTATTGGTTACAATTTTCTTAGTCATAGATGAAGGGGTGTGTATCATTAATTAAAGGTAGTATTGGCAAATCTATATCTGTTCAGAGCAATGATATATCAGCTTCATTATTAAAACAGATGCAAAATTTCATATAATCTTCTAAAGTGATCAATTAAAAAATACATAGTGATAGTGATATTAAAATAAGTATACAGAAATGAATTGGATTATTTTAAAAAACCTATAAGGTAGAATGAAAATATAAATGAAAATATAAATGGGGCCCTATGAACTATGTAGTAACATAATGTAAAAAACTATATGATAAAGGAGGTTATATCTATACCTTCAGTCTAAAAAACTTTAAAAGTGAATTATCCGCGCTGTTAAAAAGAATAATAAATACACTGGGAAGGGAAGGAAGGGACTTGGGAATACTAAATGAAAAGGAGGTGGAATACTTGGACCCGAAACATCCGAGGGTCCCGGTGTTCTATTTCCTCCCAAAGATCCATAAGAATGTAGAACAACCACCGGGTAGACCAATTATCTCCGGAATTGGGGCATTATCCTCAAACTTATCACAATATGTGGACATCTTTCTACAGAAATTTGTAAAAAATTTGAACTCATATCTTAAGGACTCAACTGCGGTCCTAAACATTTTGGAAAATTTAGCTTGGGAGGATAATTATATTATAGCCACCGGAGACATAACATCATTATATACAGTAATAGACCATGAGAAAGGGGTTGCAGCTATTGATCAATTTTTAAGCACTGATCCAGATATGAAGATCGAACAGAAGCAATTCCTATTAAAGAGTATAGCTTTTATTTTAAAAAATAATTATTTCATGCACGATAACAAATTTTTTCTACAGGTAGAGGGTACGGCTATGGGCACGAGGTTTGCACCTAGCTATGCCAACCTGTTTGTTGGCAATTGGGAAGAATCTTTCTTCCAGGAGGGCAGCTATGGTGCAAACCTCGTGCTCTATAGACGCTACATCGATGATGTCCTGTTAATATGGAGGGGGTCTGAAGTAGAGCTACTAAAGATGTTTGATAATATGAATGCTAATGATAGGGGCCTAAAATTTACCTTTAATTATAGTAGGGAAACTGTCATCTTCTTAGATTTGGAAATCATGGTGGTAAATAATGTAGTGGAAACAAAAACCCACTTTAAAGAAGTTGACTCTAACAGTTTCATACATGCCAATAGTTGTCATCTCCAGCAATGGAAAGATAACATCCCGTTCGGCCAAAGTCTGAGGATCAAGAAAAATTGCTCTAGACCCCAAGACTTTGAAAATCAGATTGGGATTTTAATGGAAAAATTCCTAGATAGAGGATACAATAAAGAAACTGTAAACAAGGCCGTATCACGGGCTAGGGAGACTGATAGAAAAACCCTACTTTCATATAAACAAAAGACAAATATAGAAAATACAGAGGCTATCAATGTCCCATTCATTACTGAGTATAGTGCAGATCATGGTCTTATGAGAAAGATCTTAAATAAAAATTGGGGTATACTTAAAGCAGACCCTATTATAGGAGATTCTTTACCACCGAAACCAAAAATGATCTTTAGAAAATCTAAAAACTTCAAATCTATCCTGGCACCGAGTGCATATCACACTAAAACTATGGTACCCATACAAAAAAACCTACAAGGAGGGAAAATAGTAGGTTTTTTTCCTTGCTATTCTTGTAAGGCCTGTAAACACAGCGACAAAAGAAGTACAGTTAAAGTTCAGAAATCTGGGGAAGAATTTAGTATTAAAGAGTGTATTAGATGTACCACTAAAGGGGTCATCTATATTTTAAAATGCACTTGTGATTTGATATATTTTGGGGAAACAAAAAGAATGATAAAAGATAGGATAAGGGAACATCTCCTTTGTATTGAAAAGGGAATGGAAGACACTAATCTGTATAAACATTTTAAATTAGTGCATAATGGCAGAACTTCTGATCTAAAGTATTGGGGAATAGCACATTTTAAACAAAATTGGAGGGGTGGGAACATAGAAAAAATCTTAAAACTCAAAGAGGCAGAACTGATATATAAATACGATACCCTATTTCCCACCGGCCTGAACTCAGAGTTAGATATTTCCCCATTCTTATTAGATTAATTTCCACTAGATCAAATTCAATTTTATAGATCAATTTTATCCCCTAACGTATACTTGTGTCTCTTTTAATATAGATATACTTTCAATATAAATGTACTTTTTAATACCAGTGTATTTATTATTCTTTTTAACAGCGCGGATAATTCACTTTTAAAGTTTTTTAGACTGAAGGTATAGATATAACCTCCTTTATCATATAGTTTTTTACATTATGTTACTACATAGTTCATAGGGCCCCATTTATATTTTCATTTATATTTTCATTCTACCTTATAGGTTTTTTAAAATAATCCAATTCATTTCTGTATACTTATTTTAATATCACTATCACTATGTATTTTTTAATTGATCACTTTAGAAGATTATATGAAATTTTGCATCTGTTTTAATAATGAAGCTGATATATCATTGCTCTGAACAGATATAGATTTGCCAATACTACCTTTAATTAATGATACACACCCCTTCATCTATGACTAAGAAAATTGTAACCAATAAGAGACTGAGGTACACCTTTAAAAAGGTGCACCTGCTGCAACACCTCATCTTGAGAAAGCCCTGCAGAGGGAGAAACGCGTTGATGTTTGTTGCCCACTTCTGATTTTGAGAAGTATCTCACAGCTATCAGTTGCTGTTACAGATTGATACAGCTTGTCATCTGTGGAACTTTTAAAAGAATTTGGCATCCTCCTGGTACTTGCTTGTGTACCAACATTATTAAGCCTTATTGAAGGTTATAAATGGAACTTTTGCATCGACTCTAAACAGTCGCATTCAGCACAAAACTACCGTTGTCAGTATCCTGCGTGCATTTGAGCACATAAAGAGCGGATACCTTGCCACTGTGAACTAAACAGCTGCAACCTGAGAGCGACCGTAATAGAAACCAATCGGAGTGCTCAGTCGGGCCAGCGCCCCCTTAAGTGACGTCACTTCCGCCACGGCGGTAATTTCATCGTTTGCTTCATCAAAAAGCCGCAACTGTTTGGGGGTAAGCCTGCATCATCTATCCACATAATAACTGTTACCGGGACTGCTTTATCCCATTTCTGGCCATAAGGAGACACATTTTGAAAGAATCGGTGTATTGGCATAATTTGTTTGATACGGAGACGTCCGTTTTTAGTATATGTGTTTTATTCTGTATTTTTTATATGTTACATTAAATATTTTTAGGCAGAGCCTTGCAAACCACACTTAACTTGTCACTGTTTAATTCATTTTAGTTTATTTTGCTGCACCAAGCCCTTTTTTTGATTATTCATAATATGCACGAATGATCTTTGCACTAAGTATTTGTCACTATTTAATATTTACCAACATTGATGTTTTGAAACGTATCTTTTGGAATTCACCACTTGTTTTTAATTTATCAGCATTGATGTTTTAACACGTTTTTTTGGGAATCTATCACCTGTTTTAATTTGTTTCACATTCACCTTTAGCTACAGCGCTCCTGTTTAAATATATTTTTATCTGGGAACAGTATACCCAACAGCTTATAGATCGGCATCTGCAAAGCTTGAAGGCAAACATAATAACTCTGCCCTCCTTCACAAAGCCACCAGCATAAGGAATTAACAATAATAATCCTGACTGGTGAGTAGGAACCCACACTCCACCTATACTCATAGCCTGAAGACACCGATAATCTCCTCTAGCAGCCCAGCATTAAATTCTCTGCTATTCTTAAGCATCTGATCTGCTTCTTACCAGTCCGACAACACAAGACTGCTCCTGCGAGTGAAAATAGCTTCTGGGGGATTTTACACTCCAGCCCTCTGACTGAGAAACTTCCCTACATAGTGAGATCTACTGCCTCACATCTAGATAATATTGTATTATCCTCTTATCCCTTAACAGTTTATGCTATCCTTTTCTAAAGCCGTTATGCGGGTTACCGCCCTACATATTTAAAGACTCTTGCATTGCAGCCGACACAAAATACTCATCAGGTTGAATGTCTGGAGTTCTACATTTTTTTGTGGGACAGATGCTTTACTAACAATTTACTACTATGTGGATGTATCTTTGGGAACATGAGGCCATTTATTGTGTCTGGCTGTCTGGCTCTGACAGTTACCTGGTACTAAGTGCTGTACACATATAAAACCCTCCTATATACTATTAATATTGTTCTGATAGATTAGTGTGGTGCCATTGGTGTATCAGTATATAAACATAGACCTAGAGTTTCTTACCTTATCTAAATAATACTGCATTACCCTCTTTACTACTAACAATTTCCCTATACTATCTTACCCTTTAGCTGGCATGAGGTATCACTACAATACCACACTTAGCTATCTTCCTCCAATTCTTAAGCCAGTTTGTTTTTACACATGATCTGCTAACTGCTGAATGTCAGCTCTATATATTATTTTTTGCACATTTATTGTATACTCTAATACAGCGTGGGTTCCTAGGTGTGCTAGGTACTGTATGTGCTTTGTACTGTGTGTGATAGTTACTGTTTGAGCTGGGAACTGTGTCTGTTTGGTACTGCGTATGCTGGGCATTGTTTTTGCTTGGTGTTGTGTATGCTAGGTACTGTGTGTGCTGGGTACTGTGGGTGCTAGGTTCTGTGGGTGCTAGGTTCTGTATGTGCTAGGCACTTTGTTTGCTAGGTACTTTGTGTGCTGTACAATGTGTGCTAGGTTCAATGCGTTCTAGGTACTGCATGTGCTTGACAAGGTGGGTGCGGGGTACGGTATGTGCTAGGTACAGAGACAGAGTAAGCTAGGTACAGAGGGTGTTAAGTACTATGGTGATGGGTAAAGCGCCTGAACTGAGCACCAATAGCTTCAAACAAAGGTCGCCTAGCCAGCCGATACAATGGAATTAAGTGATGGGATGTAAGAAGCATCAAAGGCAGGTGCACTGTGTTTAATAAAACTAATTGATATATTCATGTGATTAACATGCATTCATGTAGTTTTATTACAGAGATAAAAACAATCTAGAATAACATATAAGATTATAAGAATAAAAATCAATATAAAAATGGTACAATAAAACAATAAACTGGTGGATCCAAATAGCTATAACAGTAAAAATCTGCCTCTAACCGTTAGTGGCTAAAATCAAAAGACTGGTCAATGATAATGTGGTGGCTAAAATAGGCTGATATATCAGGGGTTGAATGTGAAGTCTGGGTGTTAACCAGATTGTCCCTAATTTCCTCAATAGGAAGCTATGACACACGTGTTCACTGTGTGAATGTTAGGAGAAAGTGAAAAAATGAAAAAGTGAAAAATCAAATTTGAAAATTAAAAAATATGAAAAAGTGAAAAATATCAAAAAATATATAAAAATCAAAAAATTTATAAAAAGCGAATAAAAATGGGTGAAAGTGAAAAATGCAACAAAAAACAGTTGTAGTATCCAAAAAATAATAAGTGAGTGTCACAATCCTGTTAAATATAATCCAAGAACAAAAGTCACAATGAAAAGTTAAACACAAACTTGTTTCCTAGTGGTGAGAAGTGTTGTGGTGTAGTATACTGGTTTCCTGGTGGTGAGAAGTGTTGTGGTGATCCTGATGGTGAGAATCCTGTGATGGTGATCCTATTGGTCAATAAAAGACATAAAATTAATAAGCATATTGACTGCTATACCGAAGGAGTAATTTATGCCCTAAAATGCAAATGTGAGAAATTCTATATAGGATTGACATCAAGAAAGATAAGAACCAGACTCCAGGAACACTTGAGAAATATCAAAAACGCAGATAAGGATTTGAAAGAAGGTAAAAAAATTACATCAGTGGCCAGGCACTTTCTTCATTACCACCAATCAAGACAATGTGAACTGAAGTGCTTTGGTCTACAAAAAATATCCTTAGGAATTCGAGGAGGTGACTTAGAAAGAAGCTCACTCCAAGCAGAAACTAAATGGATATTCTTATTAAACAGTGTCCAACCACATGGATTAAATGAACAGAATAACTTTAGTTCATTTTTATAAATTCATAAATTTGGCTTTAGTTCAGCACTTAAGTACAACTTTTAATAAGATACTGAGCAGGCGAATATAATATGAATGTTAAATAAGCATTTCAAAGCAAAGTAATTTACTAACCTCATGTATAAACCATCATTGCATCAATACTTACAAACAATGTATAAACCATCATTATATTAATATCTATAAATAATTATTAAAATTAATTTAATAAGAAGTAGGGATGCACCGAAATTTCGGCCGCAGAAAGTTTCGGCCGAAAATGGCATTTTTGGCTATTTCGGTTTTCGGTTTTTTAGCCTGTTATTTTCGGTAAAATTATTGTGTAGCATGTTTCAAATTTGATGCTAGCCTAGAGCTGCTGTTTAAGTTTATTACTTGACTTTCTGTTCTGCATATAATGAGTTTTCTAGGACTATACTTTATTTGGATAATTAGTAAAAAAAACCTGTTAAATATGATTCTGTTTCATAGAACTAAATGAAGAATAATACAGTATATTGATATTTATAATTGTTTTAAGTAGGGATGCACCAAAATTTTGGTCGCAGAAACATTTTGGCCGAAAATGACATTATTGTTTGCCTGTTTTTTTTTTTCTTGGTAAAATTATTGTGTAGCATATTATTGTTTTAAGATATTTTTGTCCAATTTTAGTGTGTTACTTTCAATAAAAGTATGGGATTTTTTTATTGGCTCTAATTATACAAAAAAAAAAAAAAAATTAATTTGAAAAAATAAATTTTCGGTATCAGTTTCGGTTTTCGGCCAAGTGCATCCCGGATTTTCGGATTCGGTTTCGGTCCAGAATTTCCATTTCGGTGCATCACTAATAAGAAGAGCTAATATATAGCAAAATCAATATAATAACATACAATTTCAAACCATCCTCAATAATAAATAAATGGAGACCTGAGAAATACTTACAAAATTAATCTTTTATGTTTTTTAAAAATTTAAGTAATGTTATTTTTAGACAAATTCATGAATAAACACTCTTTATTTACTTACAGAATGTCTAGTCAATAGACATAATCCCTGAAATAACTTTAAAATAATTTTAGTACAACAACACACCCTATAAATTCTTCACAGCAACATCATTATCACACTTCACATAAAATGCACTTTAATATAATGATTACACCAATAATATATATTTATATTCAATCACTATAACAAGATTTTAAAAATGTCCGCTCTAATTACACATTTAGCTATTGAAAGCGCATTTCACTTATTATTATTATTAGTATTTTCTCAGCTAATATCCAAACACCCTTTTTTTGTTTTTATTTATTATTCTTCATTTTTACTTTTATTTTTATTATTTATTTATTTTTTCATTTATTTTCACAGTTTTTAGTAAGGCACAGAATGACACATTCACAATAACTACACAATCTATTTTTATATTTGAGTCAAATTAATGTACCGGAAAAATGATATAGTAGATTTGGTATATATTACCAAACACTTTCAAGAATATACTATATACACCAATTTTTTTTATTTTCAATATGTATAGTCTTCAGTTGAATAATGTAATCAAGGGTTTTGTAAATAATATATTAGCTTCCGATAACATCACATATATATAGGTATTACATCATCATCATAATCCAATGATGGAAAGGGGAAAGAAAAAACTATATACAAGTAAAATCTATACTAAGTAAATTCATGAGATCAGAATATATCATTTATATTATATTTAAGATGACAAATATAAGTATAGATTATACTTTATAACAAACAATATTGTAATGAATTTTTTAGCCCAGCAGTATACTTTAGTTTATGAACCGAGATAATCACAAACTGCCAAAATAATGTGGACCAAAATTGATTCGTTCATACCATATGCAATGAATCTATGGCAATAGATAAAGAGTAATATGGGATTTCACCGCACAGTACACAATCCAGTCTGTGCCTACAATACCCAGAATCTCTTAAGACTTTGTGTGAACTCTCATTACGCAACCGCAATGATGCTTTCCAAAGGGCGGAGCCTAACGATGAACCGGAATAAAAGGTGACAGCAAACATTGCAATCGCGATAACCCTTTGAAAAAGCCGTGCTAGATGGCAAAACATGTTAGGGACTTAGGGAATTGGTGAGGAGTCAATGCGAGCTCCTGTATTTTAGCAGCAGACTTTAACTGGTGACTCATAATCTTAACATATGTTAGCAGGCTTTATAGATAGAAGCTACACTGTATAGCGACAGTGTTATAGTGAACAAACTTGTCAGTTTACTTAAAACCACTGAACCATCAATTTAATATAGGACAAACAGTGAATTTAGCTGCCGCTTGTAAGAAATATTATTCGAGCGGTTAACTAACTTGATACTGAGAGTTTGAATCCTATAATTAAAGGGCCATAATACCCAAATGTTTAAACACTTTAAAGTGCTGCAGCATAGCTGTAAAAAGCTGACTAGAAAATATCACCTGAACATCTCTATGTAAAAAAAGAAAGATATTTTACCTCAAAAGTTCCTCACTAGCCACCTCCCATTGTAAAGGATTTCTAAGCAGCATTTTAGTGTGTCTGTCCTGGGACAGCTGAAAGGATGAGCCTCGTGAACTCTCATATTATTTCACCAATCAGGTAAAGGAAGCTTACTATGAAATCTCATGAGAGTTAAGTCAAATCTCATGAGATCACAGTAAGAGTTCATGACCTCAGCACTGCTGATGCTGATTGGCTGCTGTTCATTTCTTCATTTTTTTTTTTTTTTACCTGCAGCTGGGAGCAGCTGAGTATAACTTATTACACAGAACTTACTCTGCTGAGCTGAGGAAATTGTGAGGTAAAATATCTTCCTTTTTTACATAGAGATGCTCAGGTGATATTTTCCTGTCAGCTTTTTATAGTTATACTGCATCGGTTTCAAGTGATTTAGCATATGAGTATTATGTCCCTTTAAGCATTAAGCACTGTTTCCAATATATACGTAGCAGTTCAAAAATTGTTATTAAGTATTAAGAGGAGCAGTCAGTGAAACTTTGATAACATACAGCTGAATTGATCTACTATTTAGTAGTGAATCAGATACTATCTATATCCAGAGTGGGTGTATTACTTACATTCAATACTATCGTGTGCATCTGATGAATATTTCAGAATTAACCTTACAAAATATAGGGCAACACTACTTGCCGTGTGTGTATGTATGATTAGCAATTTATAACCAATCTGATGTGAATGAATGGGAGATTTTTTATAACCTGATGCCATACCACATAAGCGCATATTAGATCATACTATTTAAAGTGGATGAGAGGATACATTGTGTGCAAATCTGATGGATACAACTAGCTACATCTTAGTCAATCCAATATAGGATTGAACACTTTATGGTATAAAGTAATGTGGATTGCAACAATGTATGCACATTAAGCAAATATTTATAAACACTCTCAAATAGATCTACTAGCATATGCACTAAGTAAAGGAATTGGGCACAGGAATATAATAAATGACTAACAGAATCTATAACTTTATGTGAGGAATTCAAACAAAGAAAACCCCAATGGGAAAATTAACTAAATCCTGTATATTATAAGTCATAACATTCTGTTAATGTTACATCAATTAAATAACATTCTGTTGATATTACATGAATGAAATAAAGGACATCATTCTTTTCACAACCTATCCCATTCAATATTCACACTTAATACAATCCAATAAGTCTATTGTTAGACTTTGCAAATAACTAAACTAATAGTGAAAAATGTCAAAGCTGATAAGAAATTTACTAAATATACAATATTATTTAAAGTCTGAGTAACTCTCTCTTACATCAGTTATCAGATGGTAATAATAAAGTTGAAGGATATCAACAAAATACACAGTGTATTTACATCTATATACAACAGATAGAATCTGCTGTTTAACAAAGGATACCTACACTATCCAGTACTGTTAACAATACAAACATATGTCTACTCTTTATAAATAACTAGAGAAGACAATTACTAATGTGTTTACATCTATATACCAAACAGACAGAATCTGCTGTTTAACAAAGGATACCTATATTATCCAATATTATAAATAGGATATCCAACTGTCAAAATATTTTGTTCAACAAAGGATACCTAGACTATCCATTATTCTAACTTAGAATTTTAGAATGTGTTTATCATTCAAAGATAACCAGAGAGGATAACTGCATAACCTATGTAACCTAAATAGATTGCAAATATCTCAAAGACTAACAATTGCCCACTGATAATATATTTGCAATTCAACTTTGAATCAATAGTAATTTGCACATATCCACTCACAAAACAACCCACTTTTGGTGAAAGATATATATAGCTAATCATTTGATTTTTCTCTGTACACTGATATGTACTCTTAGTATAGACCACAATCCTCATATAGCTGTGGTCTATTCCCTATAACAATTTCACAAGCCTGATACTTGAACAATCAGACGTTGAGCCACCTATTATCGTCTGTGTTTTTAATTATATTTCTTTTTCCGCATATTTTTAGCAATGTTAGAATATTAAATGTTAAGTTTTAAAATTAGTAAAAATTCAGATACAGTAGAGATTTGTGAACCATTCAGTCAAACACTCAGGCTCATGTAATAACTAAGTACAGTTAATTGTATCTATACAGCTCTAGAGTGCTATAGGTGTACTCTTTCTAGTGGTTATCTCTTTAACCACTACCAATTTGTTTAAGTCTATAAACAGTACACAGCACCACCTACTCCTCGGATACCCTATATATAGTGATCTAGTAAATATTATTGAGCACTTGATAAAGAGTGATTTTGTATCTTCAAACCAATACAAGTAGTGCCATTGGTTCTCTCTCTTTTTTCTCTTTCAATACTTTGGGTTGTCTACTAAAAAAAAATATATACATGTGAAAGGTTATTCAGGGATTCCTGACAGATATCAGTGTTAGGTTGAACAAAGAGGCGCTAGTTCATAGGGGTTTTCAGAAGGTTCCTCTATGTGTTCCACGATTCCTCCAAAAAAGCTGTGTCTGTATTTGTTTAGAGAATATCACATTGGCGTAGTGTTTCCAAACACCTTGCAAAAAAGTGTAGAATACTCACAGAATGGTATTAAACAAACGGCTCCACAAGTGGCTCCACAAACGGTTAGGAAAGAAAAAAATGAATTTCTTTGAATAAAAATGTTGGTTTATTTGGCTCAATGCGTTTCAACGGGTATACCGTCTTTCTCAAGAGCAGTTAAAACATAGTATGGCTTGCAAAAAAAAGCCATACTATGTTTTAACTGCTCTTGAGAAAGATACAGACACAGCTCTTTTGGAGGAATCGTGGAACACAGAGAGGAACCTTCTGAAAACCCCTATGAACCAGCGCCTCTTTCTGCAACCTACATCGATTTAACAGTCTTTGGGAAAGACTGTTTTGGAAGGCAGCGGTTCTGACTGGAGGGGAGTGTTTATCCGTATTGTATACACTTTCTTTAGATATCAGTGTTACAATAGCTAATTTTGAAGAAAAAAAAATGTTTGGAAATAGCAAAGTGCTACTTGTACTTATTGCCCTATAACTTGCAAAAAACCCCAAAGAATATGTAAACATTGGGTATTTCTAAACTCAGGACAAAATTTGGAAACTGTTTAGCATGTGTGTTTTTTGGTGGTTGTAGATGTGTAACAGATTTTGGGGGTCAAAGTTAGAAAAAGTTTTTTCCCCCCAATTTTTCATATTTTATAAAAAAATATATAGTAAATGATAAGATATGATGAAAATAATGGTATCTTGCGGTGGGAGCGGTCACGTGAGCGGACGCTGAGAGAGACGCCCGCGCTAAGAGCTCGCTGCGACACCAAGCTAAGGGAAGGAGCCTCTTGGCGGATTGAAGTTTCCTGCCGAGACTCCTTAGCAAGCAGCTAGATACTGCCGGGGGAAATCCGGCTACAGGCGAACTACACACCAGGGGAATACCTGCTGGAGAAGGGCTATAGGATACTAGCCTGCCTACTGGTGAACGCAGAATACCATGGCCGCACACAACCCGGGTAAAACAGCACGTTACTGGCTGGAGTGATACCGGAGCTGTGAGAACCCCCACCGTCAAGCTAAAAGGAACCGAAGGAATACAGCAGTGCAGGAACATTGCTGGGAACGTCGGGATTACAGACGAAGTAACTGGAACTATTTCAAAGAAGATAAGCTAAGTACCTAAGGGGCGTGAGCCTGAATTCTTTATTACACTATTGTTGGGGGCAGAAGAGACACGCATAATATAAAATGTGCCTGGGAAATAAATGAATAGAGGGTTAGCTGGGTGTACTATCCCAAGAACAAAATAAGGATAACCTGCTATAGGTAGGGCTCAGAACCCTCACACAAATTCATTTTAGTGGAAGGCACTGGTTTAAAAGCATTTGACTGTATATATTTTTGTGCACTAGGAGAGACACGAAACAAGCTAATGGCCCCCAAGAACTGTGGTTAAATCTTAAAGGAACATACTGTCTGCACCCTGGAAAAGGAAAGGGGAAAGAGAAAAAAACAAAAGAAAAGGGAGCTCTTAAACAGGAGGATAAATGGGTGTATCTTTCTTGAGGTCAAACAGGAAGCACCTGCTATAAGTAGGGCCCAGACTCCACTGTATATGCTCTAATAACATTGGACTAATACCCTGAGATATCTTATCTATTAAGTCAGGCTAAAGATGAAGGGAATGAAGTTGGAGGTGTAAAATAAGAAGACGGACTAGTAGTTAAAGAATAAAAGGCAGATAACATCTAATTAAGAAGGGACCCCCACTTGATGAACTATATAATCACCCATGAAGAAAAAAGGCAACCTGAAAATAAAGCCTGAGGAATAAATTTGGATAAGAATTCCCTACCTCTAAAAACATGAAATAGCAGATTCATTGAATATAATATGATGGGACATTAGTCTGTACTTTGCTAAAATAATCATAAAGATAAGTGTGATTTAGTGCGAAGAACAAGCCGATAAAACACTGCTGAATGATAATTGTGAATAATTGCTACACGTTGTTTTCAATTTTGGTTGTAACTATATATACACATTAGTATGCATGGTTTTTAGATCTAGACTGGATAAAGTGGGAATTTGACTAGTGGTAGAGGGGTATATTTCTTCTAATCCCCCTGCTTAGATTAATATGCTTCTTGTATATAGCTTGTCAAGCATAGTTATATATAGATAAATTATCTGGAACTAACAGCTACTAATAGTAAGATACGTTGCTGCTAGAATCATAAAGCTAAGAATAAACTGATTAACTAAGGAAAGGTATACATCTGAATAAGGAAACTATTGAATATTCTGCATGCCGATAACAGGGCTTTCCCTGCTTGTGTTTGTGCCTTTCCTTTTATTAGAGAAGCACCAGATATAATTACATATAGAAAACTGAGCTGAAACTAATAGTCAACAGGAGCAAGATAGCTAGTTGCTTGAGTAACAGGGCCTAGAACATAATAAAGAAAAATATACACATAAGAGTCTAACAAGGTGGTCTCAATTTAAGTAGCTTTCTGAAACAATACTCAAAACAAAAGAAAGAAGAGATAACATTAATACAAGAGAAGAAAAGGGTACCAGGTAGTCACTGAGACACTTTTTTTTTTTTTTTTTTTCTTCTCACTAAAACACTCTTTAGTACTTTTTAGTAATATGTAAAAACACTTGTTATTTCACAAATTAAATATACACACATAGATATATGCACAAGATTTTATACACAGATTAATGGATAAATATATATCCAAAAATAAGTTAAAATCACCTACAATGTCAGCCAGAAACAAAAATCAAGATAAAAAAAACAAATCTAACCTAGAGGTTTTGGAAGGTTTAGAAGAAAACACTACACAAAAAACGAGTAACGGAGATATAGTTAAGCAATTAAATGCACTCTTCTCTCCAAAATTTGATTCTATACAGCACAGTATAAATGAACTTTCTAATGAAGTTAAACACTTTGCGACAAGGATTAGCCATGTAGAGCAGAGGGTATCAGATATTGAGGACAGAGAGCTACAAAAGGACCAAATAACACAAAACATGTCAACGCAACTTGAAGCAATTAAAGCAAAACTGGAAGACCTTGAGAACCGCACAAGGCGGAATAACATTAGAATAATCGGCCTACCAGAAAGTATAACAGATAGAGAACTCAAGGAGTTTGCAGAGGGCGAATTATTGCATATTTTAAAAATAGATAGAACTGAATCTGCAAACATAGTAGAAAGAATCCACAGGATAGGCCCAGTTAAAAAAACAGCACAAGGAGAGAATATTAATAGAGCAGTTATCATGAAGATGTTAAATTTTCAGGATAAAATCAAAATGTTTAATGCCTATAGGAAACTAAATAACGAATTAATGTATAAAGGGAAAAAAACTATTGTTATTTAATGATTATTCGATTGAAACCTCCAACAAAAGACGCATTATGGCACCTTATTGCACAAAGCTTATACAATTGGGCTGGAAAGCCAGGTTACTATATCCAGCAAAGATAAATATACAACTGAAAGAGGGCAACAAACTGTTTACAGAGGAGGCAGAAGTTAAATTTTTTTTAGAAAAAAAAACCATGCCAATGGGAAAGCATAAAATGAAGATAGACAATAAACAAAGGGTCCTACAAGCGGGTACAGGCAGGCAGTGGGCTCGCTTTCTGGGTTCTTACTTTCTGAAGCAGGAATGTTTGTTTTATTATCGGGCTAGATGCCCAAGATTAAAAGAAGGTTTATTTTTAAATGTACACTTAAATAAAATAAAATGTCTCTTAAAATCATATCATGGAATATAGGCGGAATTACGTCACCTATTAAAAGGAAATCTGTACTAAAACATGCAAAGAAACTAGGTGCCCAGATAGTGTTCCTCCAAGAAACACATTTAAAAAGCGAAGAAGCAGCTAAATTAAAGGGGGGCTGGATAAAGGAAGTAATCTTTACTCCATGTAGCTCAAGTAAAAAAGGAGTAGCTATCTTATTTAGCAAGACATTAGATTATACTATTAGTAATATAATACTAGATAAGGAGGAGCGGTATATCATTTTGTCAGCTATGATCCAAGGAAAGGAATATATACTATGTAATATATAGGGCCCTAACAGTGAGGATCCAGAATTCTGGGGGAAGATAAGAGATCAATTGATGATCTATTCAGATAAAGGACTAATAATCGGAGGGGATTTTAACCTTACCCCAAACTTACTCCTAGACAGACAGAAAGAAAATGGGGAAAGTAAAATAAAGAATCTGAGAGATCAAAGGCACATGGGGGCTAAAAGGAAAAGGGAAAGTATAATACTTAAAAACTTGAAAAAAAAGACTTAAACGTACAGGATATCTGGAGGATAAAGAACCCAGATGGTAGGGAATACACATGTCTTTCTAAAACTAAACATTCCCTTTCAAGAATAGATATTTTTCTAATATCAGAAAGTTTGATTAACCCGATACAAGAGGCTAAGATAGAGCAAATCACACTATCAGATCACGCCCCTATTAGCATCACCTTTAACACACCCCCTATAAAACACCCAGGTTTATTTTTCTTTCCAAAATACTTATTAAATAATCCTAAATTTATAAGCTTTCTGAAAGAAAAGTGGAAGGAGTATGACAGATTTAACAATAATTATTGGAATAAAACCAATATATACTGGAACACTGCGAAAGCAGTACTTAGGGGAGAGATTACTTCTTTTGTAATTAAGATGAAAAAGAAATTAAATTATAAGAAACAACAAGTAACTAAGGCCTTAACTAATGCATATACAAAATTTTTGGATAAAAGATCAAAAGTTAATTGGGAAAAATATGTGATGGCAAAACAGAATAGGGATAATTTTTTTATTCAAAATGAAATTAAGGATGATATGAAAAGATGCGCTAAATTTTACAGATTTGGTAATAAATCCGGAAGATTTCTGGCCCAAATAAATAATAATCAAAAGAAAAGTAAGTTTATATCTGGGCTCAAAATGGGGAGTAGGGTCATAACCGATCTTAAAGAGATCCAAGAAATATTTTATGAATATTTCTCAAAGCTATATTCATCATTTCCTATAGACGAAAACATAAAAGAGCAGTTTTGGAGAACAGTAACGGTCCCAAAAATTAATACAACCCAGTTAAACAAACTTAATGAAACGATTTCTGAGGAGGAAGTGGCACAAACTATTAAAAATCTAGCTAATAACAAGGCTGCTGGTCCTGATGGACTACCCCCCGAATTCTATAAAATATTAGTTGAAGAAATTACACCCACAATAACATTACTACTCAATGGATTCTGGACTGGGCAACTTATGCCTTCTACAGATTTTAATGAATCCTCAATAATTATTATACCAAAACCAGGAAAAGATCCACAATTAATAGAGTCTTATAGACCAATATCATTATTAAATACTGATTATAAGTTAATTACAAGTATCATAGCTAAAAGAATACAAGCAATACTCGGGGAGGTGGTTCATCAGGACCAAACAGGTTTTATGAAAGGACGCTCTTCCAACACTAATCTAAGGAAATTGTATATAACACTGGCAGATGTTTGGTACAATAAAAAATATAATAAGAAAATAAGTGAAGAAGATCTTTCTATAATATTGCTGGATGCGCATAAAGCCTTTGATTCTATAGTTTGGGACCATATATTCACAACACTAGATAAATTTGGATTCTCTGGAAATTCTTATAATATGATCGAATTATTATATAAAAAATCCCAAGCTACTCTAATTATAAACAAAGATAAAACTAAGTTCTTTCCACTCTTAAGAGGGACTCGACAAGGATGTCCCTTGTCCCCCCTAATCTTTAATCTAGCCCTGGAACCACTCCTCAATATACTTAGATCTAAGATCCCAGGAATAAGTATACGAGGGAAGGAAATTAAATTAGCGGTTTATGCAGATGATCTGCTAATTTTTACCAAACAATCCCACAAAAATTTTAAATTAATATGCCAAATAGTGGAAGAATTCGGAACATTTTCTGGTTATAAAATTAACAAAAATAAATCAGAAGTACTTTGGGTGCACAAGAAAAAAGACTCAGATATTCAAACTTTTAAAGAAGTAAAACATACTCTAACTTATCTGGGCCTAAAATTTTCAGTAGATCCGGAGGAAATATATGCATTAAATATAAAAGAAGCTGTTAAAAAATTCTCTGAAACTCTTAAACACTGGGAAACCCTCCCCCTATCTCTATATGGGAAGATAAATCTATTAAAAATGGTAGCACTTCCACGTTTATTATATATTTTTCAAAATATTCCTCTGCTTTTGAAAAGTACAGAAAGGAAGAAAATAAGTACATCCATGAAAGTATATTTATGGGGGAAAAAGAAAGTAAGGATAAACCATGGGAAACTAACACTCCCAAAGAGTCGAATGGGAATGGCCCTACCTGATATTGTTTTATATAACCTAGTGGCAGTAGGGAAAATTGCTATAGATTGGCTTTTAGATATAGGGCATTTTACTATACTGGACATAGAATCGCAAATAGTTAAACCCTTGTATTTAAAGAATATAGTCCATTTAGAAATTAATAAACTTCCCATATATATTAAGAGAGTTAATTTATTTAAAGATTCAATAATAGCATGGCACAAAATATGCAATAAGCTGAATATAAGATTTGCAGTATCACAATTTCTCTCAATTAGAGGAAACCAAGATTTCCAATTAGGATTCTTAACAAATATTGGGATAGAATGGGAAGAACACGGCTTAAGGAATGTAACACAAATTATTAATAGAGAAGGAGATAATGCAAAGGTTATAGAGTTTAGGGAAATGCAGGATAAATTTCAATGTAGGAAGGAACACTTTTACGCATATCTACAAATTAGAGACTACTGCTCGAAATTGATAAGATTGCACGGGAAAATATGGGATCATCTATCCTTGACACCAGTTTATAATGCATATAAAAATAACAAATTCTCAATATCTCTATTATATAATACCATAAAACATACAGAATATGAGAAACACGTGGGAAAAATCACATTAAAATGGAAAGACATGTGTTTTCCCGACCTAAACTCACAGATTATCTTAAAAAGTATAGGAAGGATAGAAAAGGCCACGTTAGCAGCAACACTACGCAAACAACATATTAAAATTTTATGGATGACATACATTACACCTGAAATAATGTCCAAATGGGGGAAGGCCCAAGGGGGTTATAAATGCGGAAAATGCAGTAGAATTAAAGCTAATCTAATTCATTGCCTATGGGCGTGCCCAAAACTACAGAGATTTTGGAAAATGGTAGTATACTGGGCTAACAAAATATGCAACGAACAGCTGACATTACAAGCAGATCATGTTATATTTCTGAATTTTAAAAAAAAAACGAAATTATACACTGTAAACTCTTTTTTTCAATGTTAATTATAATAAGTAGGAATCTCATCCTAAAAGGATGGAAGAATGATCGGGCACCATCATTGAATGCCCTAAAAAATGTAGTGCATAAACAATTCCTGATTGAACAACATGATATTTGGTATAACCTGGAGGTAAATGTAGAAAAGTTCTTTGAAAAATGGAAATTCTGGATTAAGATACAGGATAGAGATACACAAAGTGAACTAATTAGTAGGTTTGAAAATACCACATACATAATGGAGAGCAGGCTCAGAGAAGAATGGCTATGAATTAATAAGGGAAAAGGGGAGAAGCCAACTTAATAAGAATGTGATCCAACTTCCTCTATCATATTCTTTTTTTTTTTATCTTAAGAATAAGGTCTACCTAATGATAAGCGGATTGTAGATGGAAGGTGGCAAACAACCTGAAATCTACAACATAATCATGTTCCTTTGTTGAAAAGTCTGTAAGATGTATGATAAAATACTTATAGGAATTACAATAGAAAAGAAAGTCTAATGTATAATTTAGAACAACAGAATTATACTGATTAAACTATGCTCAGAAAATGTTTACTTTCCAAATTTGGAGCTGTGTCTCCAAGATAAGGATAGAACAAATGGGAGCTGCGTCTCCACAATTTATGTCTGTTTTGCTATTTATTTTCTTTTCTGTATATATTGAACGAAAATGTGAAAAATAAATATTTAAAAAAAAAAAAGAAAATAATGGTATCTTTAGAAAGTCCATTTAATGATGAGTAAAACTGTATATAATATGTGTGGGTACAGTAAATGAGTAAGAGGAAAATTACAGCTAAACACAAACACTTCAGAAATGTAAAATTAGCCCTGGTTAAGGGTAAGAAAATTAAAAAATGGTCTGGTCACTAAGGGGTTAAACAGGCTCTTACATATATAATTTTCATGGCAACCCTAGTCTGAGGTCACTTGCCAAATGTTTACACCTATTCAAAATTCATAAGCATCTGAAAAAGTAAAGAAAGCATTACAGTTACAACTGACACTGGTAACTTGTTTATGGGTTATTGATTAGTGACTCACCTGAAGAAATACAGAGTATCAAGAACGAACACCCCAAATACCCTACTACACATAAAAAAATGTTTTCCAGTTTTTATTTAGAGTTTATAATGACTTATTTTACATAATATAAAACAAGAACATTAGTTTATCATTTCTAATGATGTGTACAGCCACACTGTCTCCTAGATGTCGCCGAAAACTAAATAAATAACAGATCCGCGCATAAGAAAACAATTGGGCGGTACCATGTTCTTCGCCGCCCCTTGAGTGCATGGGCCAATGACGTTATCCTCCCCGCAACTACTTGGTCTTTTGGGTCATGCTAAAGTCCTCTGTTCTCTATTTATGCATTTATTTAAAGTTAGTTTAGTCTGTACCAGGATATCACGTGCTTTTACTTGACATATGCGATGGCATAACCTGACTTACGTCTTACATACTCCGAGTCCTTTTCTGTTTTGTTCCCTTGCCATCCCAGTGTTCCTTTTTAAGCCAATAGTTATACAGAGTGGGTGTGTGCAACGTTGGACTCGGCCAATGAGCGCTTTGCTGGGTGTGGCTCCACTGTATGCTTGTGCCCTGCGAAGTGAGTACAGGTCGAGGAGCTGGAGCAAGGGAAGCAGGCTTATAGTGTGTGTGTCTGCGTCACATGAAAATGCACTCGGATGCTGTCAGTAAGTAGAGGCCACAGCTGACTCAGCCTTCCGCACTCTGCAGTGCAGTCCGTGCAATGTGTTATACTCAGTGTGCTTAGGTGATATTTCATTTCGGTGTAACGGGGCCACTTGGGTACGCGCTGGACAAATGGGGTCTGTTTGTGCTAGAGCGGCGGCTGTTGGCTGCTGCGTATTAAGATCGTCCGCCATCACTGTCTGGTGCCCCCTCCCCCTCCCCTGAAACAAGACTTATGCCCCCCCCCCCTCAAAAGCATGAAGGGGAGCTAGGGGTAAGACAAGGCGACCAGCACTCACTAAGTACAGGGAGCTGGGGACCTGTGCCATTCAGTAATATCCCTAACAGACATTCGTGGCTGTTTTCAGCTGGTTTGGTGCCCTTTTGACTGTGTCCACCATTGATGCCCTTCTCAGGCAGAATGCCACAAGCCTTGATACCCCCACTCAGTGTAAAGTGCTAGCAGGCTAGTGTGTCTTTAAAGGGACATGATGCCCATTGTTGAATAACTTGAAAGTAATGCAGTATAGCTGTAAAAAACTGACTAGAAAATATCACCTGGACATCTATGTAAAAAATGAAGATATTTACCTCAAAATTTATTAAGAATTCATCCCCCGTAATCAGGATAATAGTCCCAGGACTTGCGAGGGAGTGTGCATCTGGCATGTGCAGACAAAGTCATTTTATTTTCCTATTCAGTTTAAAAGGAAGTTTACTATGAAATCTCACACGATTTCAGTGAAATCTCATTAGAACACAGAAGCAATGCATGACCTAATCACTGCTGATGCTGATTGGCTATTCTTTTCAACTTGCAGTTCGACTGCAGCTGAAGTATAACTGTTCATAGAGCACTTACACTGGTGAGCTAAATAAATTGTGAGGTAAAATATCTAACTTTTTTTTACATAGAAACGTTCAGGTGATATTTTCATGTAAACTTTTTACAGTTGTGCTGCATCACTTTCAAGTGATTTAGCATATGCGTATTATGTCCCTTTAAGGGTAAAATGTCATCTAAATTTGTGACTAGTTAGTTTAGACTTGTAGAAGACTTCTTGTCACACATAGGGCTCCATGTACTAAGCAACAAAAGCTGCTCCAGAGCCCTGCGGGGACAGGTTTGCATATGCGAGCCTGCTTCCCACAATGTAAGAAGCAGCGGTTATTAGACCGCTGCTTCTTACATTCTACGCCACCTCTGAGGTGGCGAGGGAAAAATCACTGAGAGCTCGCTCAGGGTGATTGACAATCCCTTCTCTCACCAGATTGGTTTGCGCATTACTCGCTCAATTGAGCGTGTAATGATACATACAGGCAGCGGATCCTGTTTGTCCGCTGCCTGTATGTAGCAAAGGCAAGTGGACAACTTCACCTGCAGGTGATCAAGTTGAGAATCTTGTCTGCTCCCTTCTTCATACATGGGGCCCATAGTGTAAAATTTCAGCAGCTCTCCTTCCCCACTGAAAATAAAGTGTCAGCATCTTTAGTACCTACTAAGTTAACTTCATTAAAATGCAACCACCTCACACATATTAAACTGTGGATAGATTCACTGCTCTCCATCATATTGTGCTCTCTCTGACAAACTGAAAAGCTTACCTTTTTGCACTTAAAGGGACATAAAATAGTATGACTTAACATACGTTTCTAAGCCAAAGCTTACCAACAAACCGGTTTCTGTTTTAACCCCCATTAACACCTTTACTTTTGGCATAGTTTTGTTTGCAGCAAGCTCCCTCCTGGCATTTCCATAAATGGAAGGTGCTATCCAGAACATGGGCTCTATTTAACAAGCTCCGTATGGAGCTTGCTGGCCCCTGTTTCTGGCGAGTCTGAAGACTCGCCAGAAACAGCAGTTATGAAGCAGCGGTCACAAAGACCGCTGCTCCATAACCTGTCCGCCTGCTCTGAGCAGGCGGACAGACATTGCTGGAAATCAACCCGATCGAGTACGATCGGGTTGATTGACACCCCCCTGCTGGCGGCCTATTGGCTGCGAGTCTGCAGAGGGGGGCGTTGCACCAGCAGCTCTTGTGAGCTGCTGGTGCAATGCTGAATACGGCAAGCGTATTGCTCGCCGTATTCAGCGAGGTCTGTCGGACCTGATCCGCACTGTCGGATCAGGTCCGACAGACCTTGATACCTATGGGCCCATGGCTTCTGCAGAATGCACATGTGCATGGTAGGGGACAGTCACATGACACCTTACTAAAGCAGTGCACAGTATAATGCTGAAGCTTTTACAAAGCATGTAACATTATCCCCATGGAAACAAGCAAGCCTTTTGGCAACAAACAATAGCAGTGCCTGCTGTCCTTCCTCAACCACCCTTGCTTGCATAAGTAATTATCCTCACATGCACACTTTGTTATATGATACCATAAGATTTGGAGTAGGACACTAATAAGGGGACTTGGGCAGGCTACACTTGGCAACACTAAAGTGTAAGTAATTTTGCAGCTTTTTGGAAACGTTATTAAAATACTTATAAGCTTTTTTTATTTTATTTTTTACACTTTTTTACACACTTGTTTTACCTCAGTTGACCCTTTTTAAACAATGTAGTAATGCAGCGAGTAAGGCTAGCAGAATGCTTGGATGTATTGGTAGAGGTATTTGCAGCAGAAATAGTAATGTTCTTATGCCACTTTATATAGATCATTAGTTAGGCCTCATCTTGAGTATTGTGTGCAGTTCTGGAGGCCATATCTTCAAAAGGATATTATCAAACTTGAATCTGTGCAAAGGAGGGCTACCAAAATGGTACATGGTTTAAAAAATAAAACTTACCAGGATAAGCTCAATGACCTAAATATGTATAGCTTAGAGGAGAGAACGAAAAGAGGTGAAATGATAGTAACTTTCAAGTACGTTAAAGGGCTTAGTAAAACTGAGGCTGTGGGTATTTTACATAAAATGGAAAATTCAAGTACAAGGAGTCATGATCTCAAGCTAAAGGGTAGTAGATTCAGGAGTAATTTGAGGAAGCACTTCTTTACAGAAAGAGTGATTGATTTATGGAATAAACTTCATCAAGAGGTAGTAGCGACAAACACTGTGAGGGACTTTAAAAATGCATGGGAGAAGCATAAGGCTATCCTACAAACTAGATACGTTTATACTGTTAGGTAATATCGGGCAGACTTGCTGGGCCTATGGCTCTTATCTGCCGTCCATATTTGTTTTATAATATGCACAAAACTTAAAATGTTTTATGGCACTAACATTTCTTTTCTGGAGCCCTATTCTAGACACCTAATTAATTGAGCCTCATAGACAGATTCTGCATGTCCCCACAATTCCTTTTAAACACGTTTTATGGTAGTTTGGTCCATGCTTTGCTTTTGTCAGTTGTTTTTATACCCACTCTTGTAACCTGTTTGTCTAATTACCACTGCTGCACACAGCTCACTAATCGTTTTCCTCTATTTTTCTCTGCTGATGCTGCTGTCATCTGACATAATGCAGGTCTTGTGTGTTGTTGGCAGTTGTCTTGGTACTTTGCTTCGTGAGGAATGTGCTAATGGACAACGCAGTGCAGATAATACATTTACCACCATTTTGTTTGTACTGCCACCTGTGCTATGGGTGACTGATGGATGCATTTTGTAACAAATCATCTTACGTCAGTTAAGATGGGTATACTCATTTCTTAATAAAACTATAGTGTTTAGATTCGCACCATTTCAGTTAGTTCCTTCACCTGCAGGTGATCATCTTCTTTGCACACTTAAAGTGAAGGTAAAGTTAATATCTTTCGAATTCATCAATGCATCCACTATAATAATATTAGTATGATCGCTAACTCTAATTTATAAATTTATTTAAATAATTAAACTTTTATGCACTATCTTTTGTTCCTACCGTTACACTGCAAACTCCTCCCATCCTCTACTTCCTATCTTTCTGTTCGGTGATGTATAGAGAGGTCCCACCCGCTCTATACTTATATACAATGCACGTTCACAATGGCCAGTCTACTGCGCATGCGCTTCGCGTCGATACCGGCATCCAATGCGCATGCGTTAATCTAGCTAGAAACATAGTACTCAATAAATAACACTAATGTATTCATTCAGTACTATGTTATTTGCCAAGTAAAGCAATGCGCTTCTCAGTTACAGAGCGGTCCATGAAAGCAGATAACGCTGATTTTTTTTCCCCCTAAGAATCGCATGTGCGAAACGGGAGCGAGCTCCAAACCTAATGCTGACTAAAAAATTATTGGGCATGCGCAGAATAAGATGTGGGCGGATGACGTGGTTTGACGGCCGCCTAACGGCCAGATTTTCAATTGGGTATGTAAAAAAATGTGACCAGGAAATAAAAAAAAAAAAAAAAAAAAAGAAGAAAGAAAAAAGAGAGAAATATAACGGGCTGAATTAGGAGAGAAAAACAAATATTTATTACGGCGATAACTTTTTTTTTTTACAGACACAAAAAAAAAAAAAAAAAAAAAAAAAAAGGATGAATGAAACTTATATTATTTATGGCAAAATAATATTACTGTTGATTGCAAACAAGGTAAGTTAACCTTCACTTTAAAAGTTGTGCTCTTACCAAGTTATCCTCACATATACATGCGATACACTGTTCATTCCTCTGTCTGCCCCTTTGACTGGCTTCCTACTGTCATCTTGTTTTCCTGCTTTCTGTACATTTGATATGATTATCTGACACTTTCACCCACCTTGCTTGATTGTCACTATTTTCAGTATGGTCTCTTACTTAATGTATATCTGTCCCGAAGAAAGCCGGTACTTTTTGCTTGTGCCAATTTTCTAAAAATAAAAAAGTGCTGAAACCTATCCATGGCATTTTGTATACGTTAGCAGATTAATAGATTTGAATAAATTTAAAAAACATCATTAAGAATTAATCAGAAAATTTAAAAAAGCTATGTTAAAGAGTTTCTTATTTATAGATCACTGCTTTTTTTTGTTTGTTAAATAATAGGCAGTGAAATCCGATGTGTAACTTTTAAAGTTACATGTTAGATTTTATTATTTAATTGATTCTCTTTGATAACTCGTTAACCACACAGTTAATCTACAGATCATGTGTTCAGTGCTACGCTTGAGCAGTATGTGACTGGTGAGCCAGTCAAGAGTGGTACATACATGTTGCTTCCAATCATCAGAGATATCCTGTTCAGGACCAGCTCGGCAGCTCACCTGTTGCTCAGTATAACTTAGATTGTAAGCTTCCCAGGGAACAAGGCCTGCAACCTTCTAGTTTGTCTTCCCTGAATTTTCTTTGTTATATTCTTTGTATAGTGCTGCAGAATCTGTTGGCATTATAAATAATGGAAACAAAATTAACCCCTTTTGCAGTGATTAAAGTACTTCTCAACAAATTTGTTCTCAAACTAGGAGCCAGCTCATAGTTAGGTGCCAGAAACTTTTGGCTCTCCCACCATGGATGTCATGGGGACTCTAAATCAGGATGCCCGGGGTCTAATTTTATGGTGCCTTACTGTCTGTAGCTGTTCAAGACCAGCAGTGCTCTTCAGCTCCCAAGAGGAACTTACGCTATGTGTTTAACCTTTTTGCAGGGGCTACCTTGACAAATGTTTCCATATGCCCTGAAACAATAGACATTGAAAATGACACCATAACATTTTCCTGCATTTTGTTCATGTTAGTATTTTCCGTTTGTGTAACCTACACCAGAAATTTAGAACAGTGATGGCTAACCTTGACACTCCAGATGTGTTTGAACTACATTTCCCATGTTACTTATGCATTCTGCAGTCTAGTTTGTGCATCATGGTAAATGTAGTTCTGAAACCTCTGGGGTGCCAAGGTTAGCCATCGCTGATTTAGAATGTCTCTTTGAGAGAAAAAAAGAATAAGCTGCCAAAAGACATTCATTGTGAATTTCACTCTAGGAAGCTAACATAATATGTCGGGGGTTAAAGGGATTTGAAACCCAATTTTGTTTCTTTCATGATTCAGATAAAGCATACAATTTTAAGCAACTTTTGAATGTACTCCTATTATACATTTTTCTTTGTTGTCTTGGTACCTTTTATTTGAAAAAGCAGAAATGAAAGCTTAGGAGCCGGCCCATTTTTGGTACAGCACCCTGGGTAGCGCTTGCTTATTGGTAGCTAAATGTAGCAAAAATTTGGGTTTCAAATGTATTTTTTTTGTTCCACATACTCTAGGTTGACTTATATTGTAATACACTTCACCTTATGGTGTGATTCAAAACAAATTTAGCTAGGGCTACAAGCCATACAGAACAGTTAGGTTAGATTACTACCTCCGACTAAATGTGTGTACACAAAAGGATTCAAATATATAAGAGGCTGGAAATAAGCAGTACAAGGAAATGTTATGGTGAATAAAACCGGCAATGTTTTCCTAGGCCAGTTGCTAGTCAAAGCTCAGTAACCGATAATGACAGAAAGTCAAAAGAAGCCTAGCCATAGATGGTGTAAAAGGTTGGTGGCGTGATGCATCATTCATTAAAGGGCTAGAAAACTATGCACATTTGAACCTAAAATTTTTGTTGTTATAATAACTATTATAAAAGTTTTAATGTTTTATCCCCATGACCCAATGTGACGTGTACAAAGTTCATCATATCACATAACGTATATATACGCCACAGCTGCAGGAAGCTCCAGCAGAGCTGGTCTTCTTGAGCTGCAGGCATCTGTCTGCAAATGGGACAGGAGCACGGTTGGTGCTCCGGTTTCATATGAAGGACGATGCCAGATCGCTACAGGTGGTGACACTGTGTGTATCACAGTCTAACAATTTTCTGCTGGTGCCAGCGGGATGTGTGGGTGGAAGTTGGGAGGCAGTGTGGGATGGGCCCTACACTGCAGAAAAAAAGGGAGTGGGAGTAATGGGGAGCTACACTACAGAAAAAAAGGTAGAATAGGGGGCCCTAACTAACTATCGGTAGAGGTGTGGGTCCACTACAATACAGAAAAAAATAAAAACATTTTTTGTATGTATTCGGTACTGGCAGCAAAGATAGCCGCCATGAAGGGGAGGATTGGAAAGCTATTTGTGGGGGGATCAGAAAGGTGGGAAGGTTGAGGAGGCTCACTATTCTTCAGGGGGGAAAAATAACTAAACTGCGTACTGGCAGACTGTCTGCCAGTACCTAAGATGGTGGGGAGGAATGTGGGTGGGAAGTGAGCTGTTTGGGAGGGATCAGGGTGTGGGAGGTGCCAGGTGGGAAGGTAATCTCTATACTACAGCAAAAATTAACCTTACAAGCTCTTTCCTACAAGCTTACCTTTCTTTAGAAATAGGAGACTTACATGGCATTGTCATTGCATTTTGGTAATTGGTATGCCGCTAATTGCAGCTGTGCACCACACTTCTATTATTCCTGGCAGTGAATGGGATAATCAGTTAGCTTGTAAGGTTAATTTTAACTTTAGTGTAGAGATTACACTCCCACCGGACACCACCCACCCCATAAACCTTTCAAAACAGCTCTCTTCCCTCCCTCACCCCCCACTGGTCACCACCTTCTTAGGCACTGGCAAGCAGTCTGCCAGTATGAAGTGTTATTTATTGTTTCCTGAAGTATATTGATCCTCCTCAACCCTCCCACCTACTGATATCTCCCTGATCCCTTCCAAACAGTTCTCCTCCCTCACCCCCCATTGTAACCATCTGTAATGATCTTCTGGCATCTACCTTCATATGCAGGCAGATGCCTGAAGCTCAGGGACTCCAGCTCTCGGCTGTAACTTTACAGCCAACACTACTGGAGCTTCCTGCAGATTGGACGCATATATACGTCATGCGGTACGATAGACAAAGTACCAAATTATGTGTATATATACATCCTTTTGGGTTAAGGTAGAAACAAACTGTTATTTTGTGGTGACAGATGAGCATCTACACAGAAAAGCATAAAATGGAACACACAGGTGCCACACAAGGTGGAGCAACAGCACCTTTTTTGAGCAACGTTTCAGGGCTTCTGCCCCTTTATCAGGCTAACAAACAAATTAAACATATTCCACATATATAGGTACCCCTGGTCAGGGAAACCAGTCACATAGTCATAGGAGGGGTCAAGCACACAGATCACACCAGATCTCATATACATAATTACCACACACATTTTTAACCCCTACTCTTCCTATGTGATAAGTGGTACCACATTAAAAACAAGTGCAGCAAGTTGCTATGAATGCTAAAAGACACGGATACGTAATATAAATAACATGCCTATACTTGTATCATAACTAGCACTACATAAAAAACTATGACCCAACTGGAAAATCAAATAAAAGGAAGCAGATCAAATTCCCTATTAAGAAACTTAGGGTACAAAGTATCAAGTTTCCAGATCCATCTAGCTTCTCTATAGAGCAGATCTTTAGCCCTATCGCCACCTCTAATATGCCTAGGGGCTTGATCTATTATCATAAACCTAAGTTGACTGGCTTGGTGGCCTTTTTCCAAAAAATAGTCGGGGACAGGGAGGTGAGCTGTTTTATCATTTCTAATGGTGGATTTGTGCTGCCATATGCGATCTTTGACCCTCTGGGTCATCTCACCAATATATAGCAGCCCACATGGGCACTTTAACCCATATACCACATGGGTTGAGTTGCAAGTAAAATACCCCTTTAGCACAAATTTTTCACCAGTATAAGGATGGGAAATAATACCCCCTTTAATCACACTGCTGCATTGGGCGCATCCCAAACAAGGAAAAGTACCATTTTTAGGAGTGCCCAATTTTTTTTTGTCTAGATTTATTCTCAGGGCCTAAGCTGGACATGGCCCTTACCAGCCTTCTACCAATGGTATTGCCCTTGCGATAGGCTGCTCTAGGGATAGTTTGAAACTCTTCTATTTCAGGGCAGGCTTCCTTCACTAATGGCCAATTTTTCTTGATAATATTAAAAACTTTTTGACTCAAGACATTATATGAGGTGACAAAATTCATTCTTTTAGATACAGGATTAGTATACCTCTTCGGGGCATCTTTCAGGGATTTTTACACAGTGTCAAGCACCTGACTATCATAACCTCTCTTAAAGGGGTATTAAACACAAAATTTTTCTTTCATAATTCAGACAGAGAATACAATTTTAAACAACATTCCAATTTACTTCTATTATCTAATTTGCTTCATTCTTTAGATATACTTAGTTAAAGAAATAGCAATGCACACAGGTGAGCCAATCACATAAGGCATCTATGTGCAGCCACCAATCAGAAGCTACTGAGCCTATCTAGATATGCTTTTCAGGAAAGAATATCAAGAGAATGAAGCAAGTTAGATAATAGAAGTAAATTAGAAAGTTGTTTAAAATGGTATTCTCTATCTGAATCATGAAAGAAAAAATTTGGGTTTAATGTCCCTTTAATGAATTTACTTTTCATTTTGGCTGATCTAACCTGGTTCAACAGGGGATCTGAGACTATCCTGTCAACCCTGATGAGTTGGGATTTAGGGACACTATCAAAAACTAAGGGGATGGAAGCTTTTTCGGTGTATCAAAGTGTTACGATCTGTAGGTTTGACATATAAATCAGTGGTCAGTATGCCATTCTGTTTAAGTACCATAGTATCTAAAAACTCCACTCTGTTGTCCTCCTTGCAACTGAATTTTAGAAAGGGGACCGCACTTTCAATATAATCCTTAAAGGGACAGTCAACGTAAAATTTTGTATTGTTTAAAAAGATAGATAATCCCTTTTATTACCCATTCCCCAGTTTTGCAGAGAAAACATGGTTATATTCATATACTTTTTACCTCTGTGATTACCTTGTATATAAGCTTCTTCTGATAGCCCCCTGATCACATGACTTTATCTATTGACTTGCATTTAAGCCAATTAGTGCTGTGTTGAATTCTTACATGAACTAGCACTTCCCTATTGTTAAAGGTAATACAAAACATGTGATCAAGGGGCTGTCTTTAGTAACTTAGAAACAGACAGAAATTTAGAGGCTTAAAGGTTATAAAGTATAATTATTAATATAACCATGTTTTTTTTGTGAGCTGGGGAATGGGTAGTAAAGGCATTATCTATCTTTTTTAAACAATAACAATTTTTGTGTTGACTGTCCCTTTAAGCAGTCTGTTTGCCAGAGGGGCCCCGCCACACAATGAACAAATCATCAATTTAGTGGAACCACCCCTGACAATACTGGTTAAACAGAGGGTTACCATACTCTACTCTTTCCTCAATGAAGTCCATTACCAGACAGGCATAGGCTGGGGCCACATTGGACCCATAGCCGTCCCAGTCTTTTGCATGTAGAACTGTTTCTCATGCATGAAAACATTTTTAATTCAAAACCAGATCTGTAGTAGCTGTATAAGCCATTCCTGCTGTATTTCATTAAATTGCCCGCTGTTGTCTGTTTTACGTATGCAATCTATCCCCACACTGTGAGGTATCACAGTGTATAAAGATGTTGCGTTCCAAGTGGACAGGATGACATCCTCCCCCAAATTATTAAGTTTGGAAATGGCTTCATTAAAATGACCTGTCTCTCTGATGTAAGATTTACCTTGTACCACCATAGGGGATAATACCTTGTCCAAAAACTGGGCAGTAGGACTCAAGAGGGAATTAATCCCCGCCACAATGGGTCTACCAGGGGGGAGCAAATGCAATTAATGTTTTTTGAACCTTTGGGACAACATAAAAAGACTGGCACTATAGGAAACTTAGGAAGCAAAAAATCGTATCATATAATTTCTTAGTATGCAAATCATTTAACATGCCCTTATTCAGAATTTTAACCAGACATTTATAGACTTCATTGGTAGGGTCACAGTCCATTTTTGTATACACACTATCATCTTCAAGCTGTCACAGTATTTCCTGTCTATATTTGGCTGTGTCCATTGCTACCACCGCTCCGCCCTTGTCGGCGGGCTTGATGGTAATGTCCTTATTGTCCTGTAAGGTTTTAAGGGCCAGGTATTGATTCCTGCTTAAATTATATGGGTGACTTCTTTTATCACTAGCCATCAATTTCTTAAAGTCAGTGTCCACCATTTTAATGAAGGTTTCAACGGCCACATTGTCCCCTGAGGGGAAATGAACTCTAGAAACTAAGTCCATAGGGAGACAGGTCAAAATGGCATTTATCATCATTACTCTGTGATGTAAGATGCGAGCTGTCTATTGGGGTTATTAAAGAAAGTTGACTTGTTCATTGTGTAGCGCGGCCCCTCTGACAAACTGAGACTGCTTAAAGGGACATTATACACTCATTTTGTCTTTGCATAAATGTTTTGTAGATCTATTTATATAGCCCATGAAGGTTTTTTTTTTTTAAAAAAAAACATGTTTAGTTTTGCCTATTTTTAAATAGCATTTCTCTGATTTTCAGACTCCCTAACCAAGCCCAAAAATGTTATGTGAATACCGTCAGCTACCTTCTCCAGCTTGCTCCTGTTTTGTGTAAAGGGTCTTTTCATATGCAAAAGAAGGGGGAGGGGGGCGAGTGTCTTATTTCCCACTTGCAGTGGGCTTTCCAGCTACCTTTTCAACAGAGCTAAACGGAGAGCTTCGAAGTAAGTTTTTAAACAGTTTTATACTGGATTTTTATATTAGTATCTGTGCATCTTATTCTTTATAGCAGTGTCTATTACATGCAGTTATATGAAAATGAGTGTATACTGTCCCTTTAAGGATCATATTGAAACTGCGGTCCCCATTCTAAAATTCAGTTGCAAGGACGACAACAGAGTGGATTTTTTAGATACTATGGTACTTAAACAGAATGGCATACTGACCACTGATTTATATGTCAAACCTACAGATTGTAACACTTTGTTACACCGTAAAAGCTTCCATCCCCCCAAAGATTTTGATAGTGTCCCTAAATCCTAACTCATCAGGGTAGACGGGATAGTCTCAGATCCCCTGTTGAAGCAGGTCAGATCAGCCGAAATGAAAAGTAAATTAATTGAGAGGTTACGATAGTCAGGTGCTTAACACTGTGGAAAAATCCCTGAAAGATGCCCCCAAGAGGTATACTAATCCTGTATCTAAAAGAATGAATTTTATCACCTCATATAATGTCTTGAGCCAAAAAGTTTTTAATATTATCAAGAAAAATTGGCCATTAGTGAAGGAAGCCTGCCCTGAAATAGAAGTTTCAAACTATCCCTAGAGCAGCCCATCGCAAGGGCAATATCATTGGTAGAAGACTGGTAAGGGCCATATCCAGCTTAGGCCCTGAGAATAAATCTAGACACACAATTTTTGGCACTCCTAAAAATTGTCTGGGATGCGCCCAATGCAGCAGTGTGATTAAAGGTTTAAAGTTATTTCCCATCCTTATACTGGTGAAAAATTTGTGCTAAAGGGGTATTTTACTTGCAACTCAACCCATGTGGTATATGCGTTAAAGTGCCCATGTGGGCTGCTATATATTGGTGAGACGACCCAGAGGGTCAAAGATCGCATATGTCAGCACAAATCTACCATTAGAAATGATAAAACAGCTCACCTCCCTGTTCCTGCCCATTTTTTGGAAAAAGGCCACCAAGCCAGTCAACTTAGGTTTATGGTAATAGATCAAGCCCCTAGGCATATTAGAGGTGGCGATAGGGCTAAAGATCTGCTCTATAGAGAAGCTAGGTGGATCTGGAAACTTGATACTTTGTACCCTAAGGGACCTAATAGGGAATTTGATCTGCTTCCTTTTATTTGATTTTCCAGGTGGGTCATAGTTTATTATGTAGTGCTAGTTATTATACAAGTATAGGCATGTTATTTATATTATTTATCCGTGTCTTTTTTAGCATTCATAGCAACTTGCTGCACTTGTTTTTAATGTGGTACCACTTATCACATAGGGAGAGTAGGGGTTAAAACGTCTGTGGTAATTATGTATATGAGATCTGGTGTGATCTCACTGTGTGCTTGACCCCTCCCATGGCTATGTGATTGGTTTCCCTGACCAGGGGTACCTATATATGTGGAATATGTTTCATTCATTTGTTTGTTAGCTTGATAAAGGGGCAGAAGCCCCAAAACGTTGCTCAATAAAGGTGCTGTTGCTCCACCTTGTGTGCCACCTGTGTGTTCCATTTTATGTATTTACGTGGACTCTAGGAAGGGGAGTCCTGCAGGCGTTGCACCAAAACTTTCTTGTTTGCCTACCACATTGGATATTGTTGTGTGTGTGCTGGTCCTACGGTGTTTCTACACAGGAAAGCATAGTCGCATCTTGGAGAAATAATTGGAGCCTCAGTTGTCTGTCAACTTCCAATTTGTAGTTTTGGCTTCAGAGAAGAGCAGAAGGCTTCAAAATTTTTTCCTCAGTAACATATCTCTGAATAAAGCAATGACAAAATGTTTCAGTGATTTATTTCACAAAAGTTCACTATTTGCTGTCATTCCCTTTTATATTATAAAAAAAAACCATGTTGATGATTCTGGTGCCTTCAAAGGTATGAAAGAGACTGTTTTTCATGATCCAGCCTGGACTTGGACCTGGTTCTATGTCTGCTACTATTGATTCCCAGCCTGCTGTCTTACCTCTTAGCCACCAGATGGCTTGTTCACAGGCTGAGGTTTTTGGGATTCTGCTACCTGCAGCTTTGGCTCTCTGGTTCCGCCTGCCAGCTGCAAGTAATCATGTAATCAACAGTATGTTATATTAGGCAGGTTTGTTGTGAGTTCTGGGCCTTGACATTAGGAGTTTTACTCTGTCTGAGCCTCTGTTCCAGATTCCTTGTCTGCATATCTGTTGGTTTTTCTGGTTCCTGACTACAGCTTTGTTTGATACTTCTCTACTGGATTTTTCCCTTGGCACTATTTCGTTTCTGGACTGATTTCCTGGCATCTGACCCTAGCTGGTTCCCGATTAATCCTGAAGGACTGTCCTAGGTACTTTTGCTTGTTTCTTGCTTGCAACTGAAGAGTTACCGGTCTACAGCATATCTGCGTTCCTTGCCTGCAATTGCAGAGTTACCGGTCTACAGCATATCTGCGTTCCTTGCCTGCAACTGCAGAGTTACCTGTCTACAGCATATCTGCGTTCCTTGCCTGCAACTGCAGAGTTACCTGTCTACAGCATATCTGCGTTCCTTGCCTGCAACTGCAGAGTTACCTGTCTACAGCATATCTGCGTTTCTTGCCTGTATCTTGTATCCTGTCTACAGCACTGTAAGTGTTAACCTTGGCTATTCTACTAACACTTGTCCTGGAAATTCCTTCCATTCCTTGTTGCGGCATACTCAAGTATCCTGATTACCTTCTGAATTGTTACCAACCTTGTATACTTGTCTGCACAGAGACTTTTCCTAACATCCAGTCTGCATTTATCTTCATTGCTAATTAATCTCTCCAATAAACCCTTTACCAATATTTTCAGTACCTTGTACCAGATTTATTATGCCTAGATGGAAAGACTCACATAGACATTACACATCACTAGCTCCAGAACCTGACACCTCTGCACAACAGCTCCCATAACCTGAACCTGATCCAATGAGGAGTATAACACTGTTTTCTACAGCAGGGACCTATGTGTGATCTAATCTTAGCTATGTTTTTTGTCACAAAAGTTACTGAAAGTTAGATATCTTATGTTCAATTTACTTTCTTTTCTTTTTTTTCCTTTTCCTTTTTTCTTTTTCCTTTTTCTTTTTCCCTTTTCCTTTTTTCCTTTTTCTTTTTCCTTTCCTTTTTCCCTTTTCCTTTTTTCCTTTTTTCCTTTTTTCCTTTTTTCCTTTTTTCTTTTTCCTTTCCCTTTTCCCTTTTTCCCTTTTTCCTTTCAAGAGGATGGGTGCTGCTAACATAGTAAGACATGCCTTATTACGCCATTGGAGGCAGATTACTGTTTTAAGATACACTGGTTTCATTTATCTAAGTTGTAACAAATAATTGATTTAAATAAAAGAACTGGAGGAAAATTCCTCTTGTCTCTTATTTTTATCCTTAAAAAGTGGGTGTGCTAACTTTAATCTAACTTTAATCTGTGCAAGAACATCTAGTACATTTTAGAAATAAAAACATACTTTTTTAGTAAGTAAATCAGTTACTTGAGGCAAAGGTAATTCAGAAAAATGGATAGGTGGTTGTATTCACTTCTTACAGTTTCTGTTTGGAATCCAAAATGCACTTTCACATTTCAGTTCTATGCAATACATTACAGTGGGGGCACACCACTTCCGGTTTATGTTTCTTCCATTTGGTTTTTCATTGGCACCATAAGTTTTCACAAAAGTGTACAGGTGAAACTCGAAAAATTAGAATATCGTGCAAAAGTTAATTTATTTCACTAATGCAACTTAAAAGGACAGTTAAGGCAAAAAAAAAAAACTTTCATGATTTAAATAGGGCATGTAATTTTAAACAACTTTTCAATTTACTTTTATTACCAATTTTGCTTTGTTCTCTTGGTATTCTTAGTTAAAAGTTAAATCTAAGTATATATGCCAATTTCTTAGACCTTGAAGCCACCTCTTATCTGAATGCATTTTGACAGTTTTTCACCACTAGAGGGCGTTAGTTCATGTGTTTCATATAGATAACATTGAGCTCAGGCACTTGAAGCTCCTAAGAGCAAGCACTGATTTACTAAAAATGCAAGTCTGAAAATTGGGGAATGGGTAATAAAGGGATTATCTACCTTTTTATACAAAAAAAATTCTGGTGTTTATTGTCCCTTTAAAAAGTAAAACTTAATATATGAGAGACTCATTACATTCAAAGCAAGATAGTTTAAGCCGTGATTTGTCATAATTGTGATGATTATGGCTTACAGCTCATGAAAACCCCAAATCCACAATCTCAGAAAATTAGAATATTACATGCAATCAATAAAACAAGGATTGTACATTGAACAATATCGGACCTCTGAAAAGTATAAGAATGCATACTGTATGTACCCAGTACTTGGTTTGGGCCCCTATTGCAGCAATTACTGCCTCAATGCGGTGTGACATGATAGCTATCAGCCTGCTGAGGTGTTAAGGAAGACCAGGATGCTTTAATAGCAGCCTTCAGCTCTTTTGCATTGTTCGGTCTCATGTCTCCTCTTTCTCTTGGCAATGCCCCATAGATTCTCTATGGGGTTCAGGTCAGGCGAGTTTGCTGGCCAATCAAGCACAGTAATCCCACGGTCATTGAACCAGGTTTTGGTGCTTTTGGCAGTGTGGGCAGGTGCCAAGTCCTGCTGGAAAATGAAGTCGGCATCCCCATAGAGCTCGTCTGCGGAAGGAAGCATGAAGTGCTCCAAAATCTCCTGGTAGACTGCTGCGTTGACCCTGGACTTAATGAAGCACAGTGGACCAACACCAGCAGATGGCATGGCTCCCCAAATCAACACAGACTGTGGAAACTTCACACTGGACTTCAAGCATCTTGCAGTGTGTGCCTCTCCATTCTTTCTCCATACTCTGGGTCCTTGGTTTCCAAATGAGATGCAAAATTTGCTCTCATCAGAAAAGAGGACTTTGGACCACTGAGCAACAGACCAGGTTCTTTAGCCCAGGTAAGACGCTTCTGACGTTGTTTGTTGTTCAGGAGTGGCTTGACAAGAGGAATACGACATTTGAAGCCCATGTCCAGGATCCGTCTGTTGTGGTGGCTCTTGATGCACTGACTCCAAACTCAGTCCACTCCTTGTGAAAGTCCCCAACACTTTTGAATGGCCTTTTCCTGAACATCCTCTACAGGCTGCGGTCAACCCTGCTGCTTGTGCATCTTTTTCTTCCACACTTTTCCCTTCCACATAACTTTCTGTTAATGTGCTTTGATACAGCACTTTGGGAACATCCCAACTTATTTTGCAATTACCTTTTTTGAGGCTTTCCCTTCTTATGGAGGGTGTCAATGATGGTTTTCTGCACAACTGTCAGGTCAGCAGTCTTTCCCATGATTGTGATTCCTACTGAACCAGACTGAGAGACCATTTAAAGGCTCAGGAACCCTTTGCAGGTGTTATGGCTTAATTAGCTGATTAGAGTGGGACACTTTGAGCCTAGAATATTGCACCTTTTCACAATATTCTAATTTTCTGAGATTGTGGATTTGGGGTTTTCATGAGCTGTAACCCATAATCATCACAATTATGACAAATCAAGGCTTAAACTATCTTGTTTTGCATGTAATGAGTCTATCTCATATATTCGTTTCACCTTTTAAGTTGCATTAGTGAAATAAAACTTTTGCACAATATTCTAATTTTTCGAGTTTTACCTGTATGTACCACTCATTGCAGAGTTTCAAAACAAGGGAATTTTTGTATTACATTATTTGAACACAACTTGCTACCAACTCTCAGGATTGGATACACACCCACACAGAAAAAAAGGTTTACAGAGTCAGCAATCCCATGCAAAGATAACAAACCGCTACATGATTTCATCTCAATTGGTCTTTGGTATCAGAGAGGGTATTATGTCCCTTTCACCTGAGAAAACGCACAACGTTGTCTAACAAAACAGTTGTAACTAAACTGCCTCATTCCTAAATATGAACATGTATCAATAGTTGAAACAATCAAATTGACAAAATGATGAATGAGTCCATTCTAACAACATTTTCCTTGTTGTTTTGAAAGAGGACAGGCTGTTCCAGAGTATCCCTTTTCTATTTTATATCAAAAACAATTGGATTGGTGACCTAAAGTTTCCAATCTTATTTGAGGCCTTCCTTTTAGACTCTTTTAGGAGTAAAATGAAGATGATTTCCAACAAATCAATTGAGCTACCTCTCAGGGCCAATACATACACAGGAAAGGCAAAGCAAATATAAAAATTACCCTAGAACATACTGGAAGAAAGGGCAATCTCACTGGCATAACATTTCCAGGAAGCTTTCCAAGGGACAATCTGTAAAGATACTGATGGACAAAGGGCAATCACACTGGCATTATAACATTTCCAGGAATTTTTCCAAAGGACAATTGTATACTGATGGACAAAGGGCAATCACACTGGCATGATAACATTTCCAGGATGCTTTCCAAGGGACAATCTGTAAAGATACCGATGGACAAAAAACCCAGCAATGTTCATAGCCATTTAAAGTCGGAATGAAGAGTCAAGTGGTTTTCAGCAGAGTCAGTGCGTTGTTTTTTTGGACCCAGGAAGCTGAACTGCAGTCAATCTGACAGGAGTTTCATATGAGACTGAGTTGTAACTCCACAGGGAAATTTTCAAATAAATTATAGAACTGTGGGGATATCCACATCTGTTATTTCCATCTCCCCAGTTGATGGTAAATAGGTACCTTTTATTATTAGAAGTGTGTCGTGTATTACCACAAGTCTTCTAATATCTCCAGTACTGTGCAGAATAAGTAAGGAACAAGCAACATTTTACATTCTTTGTCAAGGAGGCCACAGAACCCATTACTGGTATAACTGGTAGTAAAACAACCTTGAATGATTTAATCCACAGAAGTTGAAAATAGTTGTCTGGTTGGTAAATTTTTAGAAATGCTAATTTTTGCTTGAGCGCGGTTTATTTTACTATGCAGTGTATGTGAAGAAGAGATTCCTATATTACAATATAAGGTCCAAAAAACTC
Organism: Bombina bombina; assembly: GCF_027579735.1. Classification (NCBI taxonomy): domain Eukaryota; kingdom Metazoa; phylum Chordata; class Amphibia; order Anura; family Bombinatoridae; genus Bombina; species Bombina bombina. The sequence goes on along the minus strand of NC_069500.1, from coordinate 1,225,913,087 downwards.
CCAAAGAATTTATGTGATTTCTCTCCATTCTGATGAGTTCTCGATCATTGGACCCAGAGTGTTAGCTCTGACTTGCTGATGAGGCAACTTGGAACGTCGGTCATATAGGGCCCGATGATTTAATGATCTCCGCTCAGGCAAGATGATCTAAGCTGACTAATTAGTGTTGCAAGGTCCCTCAAAGAATTTTAGAAACACATTTTACCTTGAGAGATGTTTATCTCACTACGCAGAGTTCTATATGTGAGAGACTCCTATATTACAAAATAAGGTAAAAAACAAAACCATAGAATTTGTGTGCTTTTTGTCCATTTTGTAGAGTTTTTTTTTAAATTTTTTTCATAAGGAGAAAAGAAGTAGGGGATGCTTGGACCTTGCCCCCAACAAATCACTGGATACAGTGATAAGCAAGGCAGGGATGCAGCTAAAGCCAGAGGCAGTCTTCTGTGCACTTCTTTGGGTGACAGATTTTTATATATATATCAACAAAGGATATCTTAAGAATGAAACAAAGTAGATAAAGTAATTTGGAATGTTGTTTAAAATTGTATTCTCTATCTTAATCATGAAAGAAAAAAATGTGAGTTTAATGTTCCTTTAAGCCAGGGGTATCACACTCATTGTATCTGGGGGGCCACTGGCCAATTGTTCTTCCCCCATGGGGGCCACTTGAACAGAGTGAGTGCTTTGGAACTGGATATACTAGGAACTGGAAGTGACATTTACCCATGTAGTAGTGCATGGCAGGAGCTGTAGTCCACAATAGACATACACAGACTATGTTTATCTTCTGAGAGTCGTGTGAATTGATCATTCTGGAACTGAATAAAAAGTGACTAAGCGGTGCATAATTGGATTCTACAATTCTTGTCTTTATTATTTTCTTGTGTTTGTCTGTTTAGAACATCAGCTTGTTACACCTCTTAGAACCCTAAAAAAAATGATGGGGTCAAATTAATAATTTACCTAATAAGCAAGAGAGGGCCAGATTACATTATCTTGAGGGCCGCATTTGGCCCCAGGGCCTGTACTTTGACACCACGGCTTTAAGCCATGTATTCTATTTTTCTACACCTCCTGGTAACTTGACACTCATTCAGCAAGATTACAAGTGTTGCGGTATGGCTACACTGCTAAAAAATTGGCCATTGCGCACGGAATATGCAGGTCTCCCGAATTACAAGTCGCTGCGGTATGGCTATACCGCTAGCGTTTTAGCCCTTACACAACTCTCCATTTTTCACTCAAAAAATTACTTTTTAGTGCGTGATTTTCATAGTTCCTGTATTACAGGTTGTGCGCTCAGGCTATTATGTTAGAATTATGGCTTATACCGTCGTGATCCATTCCGCTATCTGAGACAAGTAGTTATGGATTTTGCAAAACACAAATGTTTCACAAAACTCATAACAAAAATGTTACAAAGTACACTAACACCCATAAACTACACTGTCATCCCCAGCATTGCAAATACTATAATAAACCTGTTAACCCCTAAACTGCCGCCCCCCCCTCATTTCCAACACTAAAGTTATTAACCCCTAAACCGCCAACCCCCATAGCTACTACAATAAAGCTATTAAACAATAAAAAGGAGGGGATGGAGGGATAAACCCACCAAAGTATGCACAAATAGCACTCCAGAGTCCAAACAAAATTGGTGAAACGTAATTATATTACACATAAAAATATTAGTCAACGATTCTGGGTTAGGTACTCAGACTGAATTCTTTAAAATATAACTTTTATTGAAAGAAAAATTAAAAACGGGGTGCAACTTAAAATTACAACCGGTGGCCGAGTAAGCATGATATAAAGTATCAAATGCTGACGCTGCAGCAGTGTGCAATGATTTCAATGGGAAATAGGATCTACTACTGGTAAAACATATCTGAAGGGATATCTCTAGCTACCATATGTTGCTAGATGTATGGTAATACCCTTAATAATAGGAGAGAGTGAGCTATGAGTTCTCGATTAATTTGTATCTGACCTGCACATTGACACAAATGTGGGATTCTTGATCCTAGGGTTTCTTAATTTTGGTATTCAATGCAGTATACATATAATTCTGCAGTAAAATATTAGCAATACATAACTGCATTAACCAGCATTAGTTGTTATTAACTGTAAAAATTGTCTGGATTGCAGACTGAAAATACAAATGTAACAGTGTATAAAACAGTATCTAATTCAGCATAGTGTTAACACATTGTGTTCTCTAGCAATACTAGGTTGTTATAAACATGATTGGTGCACACGTTATAATGGCCAAGGCTCAGAAAGGCTTGTGTTGAGAAGTAATACTGAATAGTTAAATTACTACGAAGGTCAAAAGTAGTAGAAGTAATGTTCAGAGGGATTGCACATCCGGATGTCCGCTGAGTAGCTATAATATAAAATAATATATTTGTGGGTTGACTACCACTTATTCACTAAATGTGTATTTCTCTTGTAAGGTGTATCCAGTCCACGGATCATCCATTACTTGTGGGATATTCTCATTCCCAACAGGAAGTTGCAAGAGGACACCCACAGCAGAGCTGTAATATAGCTCCTCCCCTAACTGTCATACCCAGTCATTCTCTTGCAACTCTCAACAAGCTAGGATGTTGTAGGAGAGAGTGGTTAAATATAGTTAGTTTATTTTCTTCAATCAAAAGTTTGTTATTTTTAAATAGTACCGGAGTTGTGCTATTTTATCTCAGGCAGTAAATAGAAGAAGAATCTGCTTGAGGTTTCTATGATCTTAGCAGGTTGTAACTAAGATCCATTGCTATTCTCACATATGTCTGAGGGGATTACACAGATGAGGTAACTTCAGCGAGAGAATGGCGTGCAGTTTATTCTGCTATCAGGTATGTGCAGTTATAATTTTTTCTAGAGATGGAAAACACTAGAAAATGCTGCTGATACCGGATTAATGTAAGTTAAGCCTGAATACAGTGATTTAATAACGACTGGTATCATGCTTACTCCCAGGGGTAATACCCTTATGATATTGCTATATAAACGTTTGATGGCATGTTTAATCGTTTTTATATATGCTTTGGTGATAAAACTTTATTGGGGCCTATTTTTTTCCACATGGCTGGCTTAGATTTTGACTAGAAACAGTTTTACTGAGGCTTTCCACTGTTATAGTATAAAAGTTACAGTTGGTGCAGTTAAAATTACAAACTGTGACATCCAGCTTCCCTCAGGAGTCCCCTGTATGCTATAGGACATCACTAAAGGGCTTAAAGGCTTTCCAAAGTCGTTTATTGGGGAAGGTAGGACCACAGCTTGCTGTGGCAGTTGGTTGTGACTGTTAAAAAAACAAAAAAACAAAACAAAAACAAAAAAAGTCTATTTCGTTTTTTTGATCCGTTTTTTGAACTAAGGGGTTAATCATCCATTTGCAAGTGGATGCAATGCTCTGCTAGCCTATTACATACACTGTAAAAAAATTGTTTGATTTACTGCATTTTTTCATTGTTTTTCAAATTCTGACAAAATTTGTTTCTCTTAAAGGCACAGTACCGCTTTTTATATTTGCTTGTTAACTTGATTTAAAGTGTTTTCCAAGCTTGCTAGTCTCATTGCTAGTCTGTATAAACATGTCTGACATAGAAGAAACTCCTTGTTCATTATGTTTAAAAGCTATGGTGGAACCCCCTCTTAGAATGTGTACCAAATGTACTGATTTCATTTTATGCAATAAAGATCATATTCTGTTTTTAAAAAAATTATCACCAGAGGAATCTGACGAGGGCAAAGTTATGCCTACTAACTCTCCCCACGTGTCAGACCCTTTGACTCCCGCCCAAGGGACTCACGCTCAAATGGCGCCAAGTACATCTAGGGCGCCCATAGCGTTTACTTTACAAGACATGGCGGCAGTCATGGATAATACACTGTCAGCGGTATTAGCACAGACTACCTGAACTTAGAGGTTAGCGAGATAGCTCTGGGGTGAGACAAAATGCAGAGCATACTGACGCTTTAAGAACCATGTCTGATACTGCCTCACAATATGCAGAAGCTGAGGAAGGAGAGCTTCAGTCAGTGGGTGATGTTAATGACTCAGGAAAGATACCTGATTCTAATATTTCTACATTTAAATTTAAGCTTGAACACCTCCGCGTGTTACTTAGGGAGGTTTTAGCTGCTCTGAATGACTGTGATACCATTGCAGTGCCAGAGATTTTGTAGACTAGATAAATGCTTTGCAATGCCGGTGTGTACTGATGTTTTTCCAATACCTAAAAGGTTTACAGAAATTATTAATAAGGAATGGGATAGACCAGGTGTGCCGTTCTCTTCCCCTCCTATTTTTAGAAAAATGTTTTCCAATAGACGCCACCACACGGGACTTATGGCAGACAGTCCCTAAGGTGGAGGGAGCAGTTTCTACTCTAGCAAAGCGTACTACTATCCCTGTCGAGGACAGTTGTGCTTTTTTAGAGCCAATGGATAAAAAATTAGAAGGTTACCTTAAGAAAATATTTATTCAACAAGGTTTTATCCTACAGCCCATTGCATGCATTGCCCCGTCAATGCTGCTGCGGCGTACTGGTTTGAGTCTCTGGAAGAGGCTTTACAGGTAGAGACTCCATTGGATGACATACTTGGCAAACTTAGAGCACTTAAGCTAGCCAATTATTTTATTTCTGATGCCATTGTTCATTTGAATAAACTAACTGCTAAGAATTCTGGTTTTGCTATACAGGCGCGCAGAGCGCTATGGCTTCAATCATGGTCAGCTGACGTGACTTTAAAATCTAAGCTACTTAACATTCCCTTCAAGGGGCAGACCCTATTCGAGCCTGGTTTGAAGGAGATTATTGCTGATATCACGGGAGGAAAAGGTTGTGCCCTTCCTCAGGACAGGTCCAAATCCAGGGCCAAACAGTCTAATTTTCGTGCCTTTCGAAACTTCAAGGCAGGTGCGGCATCAACTTCCTCTAATAATAAACAAGAGGGAACTTTTGCTCAATCCAAGACGGTCTGGAGACCAAACCAGACCTGGAAAAAAGGTAAGCAGGTCAAAAAGCCTGCTGCTGCCTCTAAGACAGCATGAAGGAACGACCCCCTATCCGGTAACGGATCTAGTAGGGGGCAGACTTTCACTCTTCGCCCAGGCGTGGGCAAGAGATGTTCAGGATCCCTGGGCGTTGGAAATTATATCCCAGGGATATCTTCTGGACTTCAAAGCTTCCCCCCCAAAAGGGAGATTTCACCTTTCACAATTATCTGCAAACCAGATAAAGAGTGAGGCATTCTTACACTGTGTACGAGACCTCCTAGTTATGGGAGTGATCCATCCAGTTCCAAAGGAGGAACAGGAACAGGGTTTTTACTCAAATCTGTTTGTGGTTCCCAAAAAAGAGGGAACCTTCAGACCGATTTTGGATCTAAAGATCTTAAACAAATTCCTCAAAGTTCCGTCGTTCAAGATGGAAACTATTCGTACCATCCTACCACTGATCCAGGAGGGTCAATATATGACTACAGTGGATCTAAAGGATGCTTATCTTCACATTCCGATACACAAAGATCATCATCGGTTTCTCAGGTTTGCCTTTCAAGACAGGCATTACCAGTTGTAGCTCTTACCTTTGGATTAGCTACAGCCCCAAGAATCTTTACAAAGGTTCTAGGGTCGCTTTTAGCGGTCCTAAGGCCGCGGGGCATAGCAGTAGCCCCTTATTTAGACGACATCCTGATACAGGCGTCAAACTTCCAAATTGCCAAGTCTCATACAGACGTAGTGCTGGCATTTCTGAGGTCGCATGAGTGGACGAGGAAAAGTGTTCTCTATCCCCACTCACAAGAGTTTCCTTTCTAGGGACTCTGATAGATTCTGTAGAAATGAAAATTTACCTTGACGGAGTCCAGGTTATCAAAGCTTCTAAATTCCTGTCGGGTTCTTCATTCCATTCCGCGCCCTTTGGTGGCTCAGTGTATGGAAGTAATCGGCTTAATGGTAGCGGCAATGGACATAGTGCCGTTTGCACGCTTACATCTCAGACCGCTGCAACTATGCAGGCTCAGTCAGTGGAGCGGGGATTACACAGATTTGGCCCATCAACTGAATCTGGACCAAGAGACCAGGGATCCTCTTCCCTGGTGGCTATCTCGGGTCCATCTGTCCAAGGTTATGACCTTCGCAGGCCAGATTGGACTATTGTAACAACAAATGCCAGCCTTCTAGGTTGGGGTGCAGTCTGGAACTCCCTGAAGGCTCAGGGATCGTGGACTCTGGAGGAGTCTCTCCTTCCAATAAATATTCTGGAACTAAGAGCGATATTCAAGGCTCTTCAGGTTTGGCCTCAGTTAGCAACTCTGAGGTACATCAGATTTCAGTCGGTCAACATCACGACTGTAGCTTACATCAACCATCGAGGGGGAACAAGAAGTTCCCTAGAGATGTTAGAAGTTTCAAAAATAATTCACTGGGCAGAGATTCACTCTTGCCACCTATCAGCTATCCATATCCCAGGTGTAGAGCACTGGGAGGCGGATTTTCTAAGTCGTCAGACTTTTCATCCGGGAGAGTGGGAACTCCATCCGGAGGTATTTGCACAACTGATTCTCTGTTGGGGCAAACCAGAACTGGATCTCATGGCGTCTCGCCAGAACGCCAAGCTTCCGTGTTACGGGTCCAGGTCCAGGGATCCCAAGGCGACACTGATAGATACTCTAGCAGCGCCCTGGTCTTTCAACATGGCTTATGTGTTTCCACAGTTTCCTCTGCTCCCTCGACTGATTGCCAAGATCAAGCAGGAGAGAGCATCAGTGATTCTGATAGCACCTGCGTGGCCACGCAGGACCTGGTATGCAGATCTAGTGGACATGTCATCCTTTCCACCATGGTCTCTGCCTCTGAGACAGGACCTTCTACTTCAGGGTCCTTTCAACCATCCAAATCTAATTTCTCTGAGGCTGACTGCCTGGAGATTGAATGCTTGATTTTATCAAAGCGTGGCTTCTCCGAGTCAGTTATTGATACCTTAATACTGGCACGAAAGCCTGTCACCAGGAAAATTTACCATAATGTATGGCGTAGATATCTTTATTGGTGTGAATCCAAGGGTTACTCATGGAGTAAGGTCAGGATTCCTAGGATTTTATCTTTTCTCCAAGAAGGTTTGGAAAAAGGATTGTCAGCTAGTTTCTTAAAGGGACAGATTTTTGCTCTGTCTATTCTTTTGCACTAGCGTCTGGCAGATGTTCCAGACGTTCAGGCATTTTGTCAGGCTTTAGTTTGAATCAAGCCTGTGTTTAAACCTGTTGCTCCACCATGGAGCTTAAACTTGGTTCTTAAGGTTCTTCAAGGAGTTCCGTTTGAACCTCTTCATTCCATAGATATCAAACTTTTATCTTGGAAAGTTCTTTTTTTTTTTTGGTAGCTATTTCCTCGGCTCGTAGAGTCTCTGAGCTATCTGCCTTACAATGTGATTCTCCTTATCTGATTTTTCATACGGATAACGTAGTCCTGCGTACCAAACCTGGGTTCTTACCTAAGGTGGTATCTAACAAGAATATCAATCAAGAGATTGTGGTTCCATTCTTGTGTTACACAATCTGGACGTGGTCTGTGCTTTTAAGTTTTACTTACAAGCTACTAAAGATTTTCGTCAAACATCTGCTCTTTGTTTGTTGTCTACTCTGGACAGAGGAGAGGTCAAAAGGCTTTGGCAACCTCTTTTTCTTTTTGGCTAATTAGCTTAATCTGCTTAGCCTATGAGACTGCTGGACAGCAGCCTCCTGTAAGGATTACAGCTCATTCCACTAGAGCTGTGGCTTCCACTTGGGCCTTTAAAAATGAGGCTTCTGTTGAACAGATTTGCAAGGCGGCGACTTGGTCTTCGCTTCATACTTTTTCAAAATTTTACAAATTTGATACTTTTGCTTCTTCGGAGGCTATATTTGGGGGAGAGGTTTTACAGGCAGTGGTTCCTTCCATTTAAGTTCCTGCCTTGTCCCTCCCTTCATCCGTGTACTTTAGCTTTGGTATTGGTATCCCACAAGTAATGGATGATCCATGGACTGGATACACCTTACAAGAGAAAACACAATTTATGCTGACCTGATAAATTTATTTCTCTTGTGGTGTATCCAGTCCACGGCCCGCCCTGTCATTTTAAGGCAGGTAATTTTTATATTTAAACTACAGTAACCACTACACCCTATGGTTCCTCCTTTCTCGGCTTGTTTTCGGTCGAATGACTGGCTATGACAGTTAGGGGAGGAGCTATATTACAGCTCTGCTGTGGGTGTCCTCTTGCAACTTCCTGTTGGGAATGAGAATATCCCACAAGTAATGGATGATCCGTGGACTTGATACACCACAAGAGAAATAAATTTATCAGGTAAGCATAAATTGTGTTATTATATCAACGTTATGTGAACAGATGTGCATGCGAAATTCACCTGAAAGTATAGTATCCACTCGCTAAGCATCAATACACATAGACTTCGAATAAAGTTGTGTACATATTCAGTGTTAGAGTAAACCTAATATAGAGAACGCATACAGTGATGCTACTAAAGGTACAGGGCTAACATGATATGGTTAGAGGTCTTTATAAACTTCCATGTGTTACCGGGGAGACCCGCTTGCCGCTATAGCTGTTTATACGGTGTCTATAAGTAAGAAGGTCTATTGACAAATACATGACCGTGTCTGTGAGTAGTGACATTAAGGCAATAGCTGGTGCGAGAAAAATACCATACGGTCTAAAATAACCGGTAGCCCAAACCTTAAGAGCTTCAAAGGTCATTCTGAGTATACTATAGGTCTCAGAGTATAAAAGTGCGTTCCGAAATCAAACACACTAGGTAGAGGGTTACGCTTCTCGTGCCACAAGGACGCTAACCTAAAACACAGGAGTTCCCTATACTCCTCACCAATGCCCTAACGCGTTTCGCTGCTTGTCGGCTTTGTCAAAGGGTGGGCGCACGGCATGCGATGATGAGTTTAAATACCTTACTAATGTAACCTCGCCTATGACAGGTGACGTAATGGAGGTGGGCGGATTGTTATTCCCTGATCACATTAATACATGGCTAAAGCGATATTGGGCTATATAGCAGATAGAAATTGGGTATAATGCCTAAGAATAATATAAGGTGTATTCAAGGTATTACGTATATAAATGTGTGTTAAACATAGAACATAACAATGGGGTGTGATATTGTGCTAAGTGATGTGATGAGATAACTAAATAATAAAAAAATAATGTGGTCATAAATAAACACATGAGGAAACAGGGTGATTCATAAGCATGGGTTTTCTTATAGAATTTAATAGATTCTCATAATGTGATACGTTATAGATAATCATATACGTGACATGTTGTCATTTATACTTAACGTATCAAGTGTCAGCGTGCCTCAACAAAATATGTGCAGTGTTTATTTTATTATGCAAACCTTATACTGATTCCGGTGTATGTATAGCATCTTCTGAATATAGTATACACCTAATAAACTAAAGGAGTGACCTTATGTCAAAGTGTATTTTTTTGCATCATACTAAGTAATATCTGCATCTATGGGTCCAAGTTACATGGTGCTAACAGCGCATTATCTTAAAAGTAATTCAGCTTAAGTATATGTATCTATGGGTCCAAATTACATAGCGCTATCAGCGCAGTATTATCTTCAAAGTACTTTAGCTTAAGTGTATTAGTTATAATGTGATAGGGGCATTCTTAAAAATGTATTTATAAAAAGATGTAGACCTAGTTGGGGACATTAGTATAGCTCATGTTTATAAGAATGGTATGAAGTTATTCTGTTCATTTAGTCCAAATGGTTGGACTGAATTGAGTAAATATATCCATCTACTTAATAGAAATTGTTCTGTGTTTCCACCTCTTATGCCTAGATCAGCTTTTTGAATACCCCAACACTTTAAATTTGATTGTTTTGATTTGTGGATTTGTAAAAAGTGTCTGGCAACTGAGGTGATGATTTTGTCTGCTTGTTTATCTTTATCCGCATTTTTAATATTTCTCAGATGTTCTTGTAATCTGACTCTTATTCTCCTGGTGGTCATACCTACATAGAATTTTTTACAGTTGCATTGGAGCCCATAGATTACTGCTTTTAGTAGTACAGTCTATATGAGCCTTGATATCATGTATTTTGCCAAAACGGTCTGTTATAGAGTTGGTTTTCCTCATGAAACTGCAGGTGCTGCACATACCACATTTAAAGGAGCCGTGTTTTAGTTGTGTTTTGGTTCTATTTCCTTTTGACTGGGACTAATCATGTCCTTCAGATTGGGTGCCCTTCTATAGCCCACTTGTATTCTGTCAGATTTCAGAACATGCCACTGTTCTTGTAGAATATTAATAACTTCTGTTGTTGTTCTGTTGTTGTTCTATGTAGTAATGAATCTCACTACTTCTTGTAGATCTTGTTGTCGTTGTTTAGGATTCAATAGCTGTTTTCTAGTGAATTTTGCTCTAAAGTCAGTTTTTCTTTAAAAAAAAAACACCGATTTTTTAATTTTTTTTTAATTTAGTTTAATTTGAGTTACATAGTGGAAGGCGCAGCTTCCGTAAATAACATTCACAATCGCTAAGATTTTACATTTAAATTTTTGGTTTAAAAAAGCAGAAACCTCTTAAGGGAAAAGTGGTTATGAAAGAAGAAAGGAAAGAGACAAGGGAGAAGAAAGTGCCTGGCGACTCATCTTAGTGTGTTGCATACAACCTGTTTAACCTAGTTGTTTTGTTGTATTTTTATGTATACACCCTATTTAACTTAGGAAAGTGCAAAAGGACGTTTATGAATTAAGTTGCTCCCGTATGTCGTAACAATTAAAAGGTTTTTACGCCTTGAGGTATTGTTCCCAAAGGGAGGTCATTTCCACATATACATCCATTTTAGCATATTTAATATAATAATATTCCTCTAAATCGAGAAATTCTGAAACTCTATTAATCCACAGTTTAGGGAGGGGACCTCTTTGTTTCTCCTGTTAAGTGTAGTCAGTCCACGGGTCATCCATTACTTATGGGATTATATCTCCTCCCTAACAGGAAGTGCAAGAGGATCACCCAAGCAGAGCTGCTATATAGCTCCTCCCCTCTATGTCATACCCAGTCATTCTCTTGCACCTAACTAATAGATAGGACGTGTGAGAGGACTGTGGTTATTAAACTTAGTTTTTATTTCTTCAATCAAAAGTTTGTTATTTTAAACGGCACCGGAGTGTGTTGTTTCTTCTCAGGCAGCATTAGAAGAAGAATCTACCTGAGTTTGTCTATGATCTTAGCGGTCGTAACTAAGATCCACTTGCTGTTCTCGGCCATTCTGAGGAGTGAGGTAACTTCAGAACAGGGGATAGCAGGCAGGGCTCACCTGCAAGGAGGTATGTTGCAGTATATTATTTTCTAAGGAATGGAATTGACTGAGAAAATACTGCTAATACCGATGTAATGTAAGTGCAGCCTTAAATGCAGTAGTAGCGACTGGTATCAGGCTATGTATGTATGTATGTATACTCTGAGGTATTTCTGGGGAATGGAATTTCACTAAGAAAATACTGTATATATTTAAGTAATATTTGAGCCTACACTGCAGTGAAAGCGACTAGCAGCAGGCTTATTAATAACATTTCATACTTTCATTTTTAAAACGTTTACTGGCATGTTAATCGTTTTTTTTCCTGAGGTACTTGGTGATAAAACTTTATGGGCATGATTTTTACCACATGGCTGTCGTTTGTTTCTGAATAAAATCAGTTTACTGAGCTTCCCCACTGTTGCAATATGAGTGGGAGGGGCCTATTTTAGCGCTTTATTGCGCAGTAAAAATTTAGTCACAGTCTTCCTATTTCTTCCTCCATGATCCAGGACGTCTCTACAGAGCTCAGGGGTCTCCAAAACTAGTTTTGAGGGAGGTAATCACTCACAGCAGACCTGTGAGAGTGTGTTTTGACTGTGATAAAAACGTTAATATTAAATTGTTATCCGTTTTTGGCTATTAAGGGGTTAATCATCCATTTGCTGGTGGGTGCAATCCTTTGCTAACTTAATACATTTACTGTGAAAATTTGGTTGCTATAACTAATTTGGTTCATTGTTATTTCAACTGTGACAGTTTTTTGTGCTTCTTAAAGGCACAGTAGCGTTTTTTATATTGCTTGTAAATTTATTTGAAAAGTATTTTCCAAGCTTGCTAGTCTCATTGCTAGTCTGTTTAAACATGTCTGACACAGATGAATCTCTTTGTTCACTATGTTTAAAGGCCAATGTGGAGCCCAATAGAAATTTGTGTACTAATTGCATTGATGCTACTTTAAATAAAAGCCAATCTGTACATGTAAAGAAAATTTCACCAGACAACGAGGGGGAAGTTATGCCGACTAACTCCTCACGTGTCAGTACCTTCGCCTCCCGCTCAGGAGGTGCGTGATATTGTGGCGCCAAGTACATCAGGGCGGCCCATACAAATCACTTTGCAAGACATGGCTAATGTTATGACTGAAGTACTATCTAAATTGCCAGAATTTAGGGGTAAACGCGATCACTCTGGGGTAAGAACAGAGTGCGCTGATAATAATAGAGCCATGTCTGATACTGCGTCACAATTTGCAGAACATGAGGACGGAGAGCTTCATTCTGTGGGTGACGGATCTGATCCAAGTAAGCTGGACTCAGACATTTCAAATTTTAAATTTAAGCTTGAGAACCTCCGTGTATTACTAGGGGAGGTATTAGCGGCTCTGAATGATTGTAACACGGTTGCAATTCCAGAGAAAATATGTAGGCTGGATAAATATTTTGCGGTACCGGCGTGTACTGACGTTTTTCCTATACCTAAAAGGCTTACAGAAATTGTTAACAAGGAGTGGGATAGACCCAGTGTGCCTTTTTCACCCCCTCCTATATTTAGAATTTTTTTTCCAATAGACGCCACCACACGGGACTTATGGCAGACGGTCCCTAAGGTGGAGGGAGCAGTTTCTACTCTGGCTAAGCGCACCACTATCCCGGTGGAGGATAGCTGTGCTTTTTCAGATCCAATGGATAAAAAGTTAGAGGGTTACCTTAAGAAAATGTTTGTTCAGCAAGGTTTTATATTACAACCCCTTGCATGCATTGCGCCTGTCACGGCTGCGGCGGCATTCTGGTTTGAGTCTCTGGAAGAGACCCTTAGCACAGCTCCATTGGATGAGATTATAGACAAGCTTAAAGTCCTTAAGCTAGCTAATTCATTTATTTCTGATGCCGTAGTACACTTAACTAAACTTACGGCTAAGAATTCCGGATTCGCCATTCAAGCGCGTAGAGCGCTGTGGCTTAAATCCTGGTCAGCCGATGTGACTTCTAAATCTAAATTGCTTAACATCCCTTTCAAAGGGCAGACATTATTCGGGCCCGGTTTGAAAGAAATTATCGCTGACATTACTGGAGGTAAGGGCCATGCCCTGCCTCAAGACAGGGCCAAACCAAGGGCTAAACAGTCTAATTTTCGTGCCTTTCGTAACTTCAAGGCAGGAGCAGCATCAACTTCCTCCGCTCCAAGACAGGAAGGAACTGTTGCTCGCTACAGACAGGGCTGGAAACCTAACCAGTCCTGGAACAAGGGCAAGCAGGCCAGAAAACCTGCTGCTGCCCCTAAGACAGCATGAAGTGAGGGCCCCCGATCCGGAAACGGATCTAGTGGGGGGCAGACTTTCTCTCTTCGCCCAGGCTTGGGCAAGAGATGTCCAGGATCCCTGGGCGTTAGAGATCATATCTCAGGGATATCTTCTGGACTTCAAAGCTTCTCCTCCAAAAGGGAGATTTCATCTTTCAAGGTTGTCAGCAAACCAGATAAAGAAAGAGGCGTTTCTACGCTGTGTACAAGACCTTTTACTAATGGGAGTGATCCACCCAGTTCCGCGGTCGGAACACGGACAAGGGTTCTACTCAAATCTGTTTGTGGTTCCCAAAAAAGAGGGAACCTTCAGACCAATCTTGGACTTAAAGATCCTAAACAAATTCCTAAGAGTTCCATCGTTCAAAATGGAAACTATTCGGACCATCTTACCTATGATCTAAGAGGGTCAGTACATGACCACAGTGGATTTAAAGGATGCCTACCTTCACATACCGATTCACAAGGATCATTATCGGTATCTAAGGTTTGCCTTCCTAAACAGGCATTACCAGTTTGTAGCTCTTCCCTTCGGGTTAGCTACAGCTCCAAGAATCTTTACAAAGGTTCTGGGCTCTCTTCTGGCGGTACTAAGACCGCGAGGAATAGCGGTAGCTCCGTACCTAGACGACATTCTGATACAAGCGTCAAGTTTCCAAACTGCCAAGTCTCATACAGAGTTAGTTCTGGCATTTCTAAAGTCGCATGGGTGGAAGGAGAACGTAGAAAAGAGTTCTCTATTGCCACTCACAAGAGTTCCCTTCTTGGGGACTCTTATAGATTCTGTAGAAATGAAGATTTACCTGACAGAGGACAGGTTATCAAAACTTCTAAATGCTTGCCGTGTCCTTCATTCCATTCAACACCCGTCAGTGGCTCAATGCATGGAGGTAATCGGCTTAATGGTAGCGGCAATGGACATAGTACCTTTTGCACGCCTGCATCTCAGACCGCTGCAATTGTGCATGCTAAGTCAGTGGAATGGGGATTACTCAGATTTGTCCCCTATGCTAAATCTGGATCAAGAGACCAGAGATTCTCTTCTATGGTGGCTTTCTCGGCCACATCTGTCCAGGGGGATGCCCTTCAGCAGGCCAGATTGGACGATTGTAACAACAGACGCCAGCCTGCTAGGTTGGGGCGCTGTCTGGAATTCCCTGAAGGCTCAGGGATCATGGACTCAGGAGGAGAGACTCCTTCCAATAAACATTCTGGAATTAAGAGCAGTTTTCAATGCTCTTCTGGCTTGGCCTCAGTTAGCAACTCTGAGGTTCATCAGGTTTCAGTCGGACAACATCACGACTGTGGCTTACATCAACCATCAGGGAGGGACACGGAGTTCCCTAGCGATGATGGAAGTCTCAAAGATAATTCGCTGGGCAGAGTCTCACTCTTGCCACCTGTCAGCGATCCACATCCCAGGCGTGGAAAACTGGGAGGCGGATTTCCTAAGTCGCCAGACTTTTCATCCGGGGGAGTGGGAACTTCATCCGGAGGTGTTTGCCCAACTGCTTCATCATTGGGGCAAACCAGATCTGGATCTCATGGCGTCTCGCCAGAACGCCAAACTTCCTTGTTACGGATCCAGGTCCAGGGACCCGGGAGCGGTACTGATAGATGCTCTGACAGCACCTTGGGTTTTCAACATGGCTTATTTGTTTCCACCCTTCCCGATGCTTCCTCGATTGATTGCCAGGATCAAACAGGAGAGAGCATCAATGATTCTAATAGCGCCTGCGTGGCCACGCAGGACCTGGTATGCAGATCTAGTGGACATGTCGTCCTGTCCACCATGGTCTCTGCCTCTGAGACAGGACCTTCTGATTCAGGGTCCTTTCAAACATCCAAATCTAATTTCTCTGAGGCTGACTGCATGGAGATTGAACGCTTGATTCTATCAAAGCGGGGATTCTCGGAGTCAGTGATTGATACCTTAATACAGGCTAGGAAACCTGTTACCAGAAAAATTTACCATAAAATATGGCGTAAATACTTATATTGGTGCGAATCCAAGAGTTACTCATGGAGTAAGGTTAGGATTCCTAGGATATTGTCTTTTCTACAAGAAGGTTTAGAAAAGGGCTTATCTGCTAGTTCGTTAAAGGGACAGATCTCAGCTCTGTCTATCCTTTTACACAAACGTCTGTCAGAAGTTCCAGACGTTCAGGCTTTTTGTCAGGCTTTGGCTAGGATTAAACCTGTGTTTAAGACTGTTGCTCCGCCGTGGAGCTTAAACTTAGTTCTTAACGTTCTGCAAGGTGTTCCGTTTGAACCCCTTCATTCCATTGATATCAAGCTGTTATCTTGGAAAGTTCTGTTTTTAATGGCTATTTCCTCGGCTCGAAGAGTCTCTGAGTTATCGGCCTTACATTGTGATTCTCCTTATCTGATTTTTCATTCAGACAAGGTAGTTCTGCGTACTAAACCTGGGTTCTTACCTAAGGTAGTCACTAAAAAGAATATCAATCAAGAGATTGTTGTTCCATCATTGTGCCCTAACCCTTCTTCAAAGAAGGAACGACTTCTGCACAATCTGGACGTCGTCCGTGCCCTGAAATTTTATTTGCAGGCAACTAAAGATTTTCGTCAAACTTCTTCCCTGTTTGTCGTTTATTCTGGACAGAGGAGAGGTCAAAAAGCTTCGGCTACCTCTCTCTCTTTTTGGCTTCGTAGCATAATACGTTTAGCATATGAGACTGCTGGACAGCAGCCTCCTGAAAGGATTACAGCTCATTCTACTAGAGCTGTGGCTTCCACTTGGGCCTTTAAGAATGAGGCCTCTGTTGAACAGATTTGCAAGGCTGCAACTTGGTCTTCACTTCACACTTTTTCAAAATTTTACAAATTTGACACTTTTGCTTCTTCGGAGGCTGTTTTTGGGAGAGAGGTTCTACAGGCAGTGGTTCCTTCCGTGTAAAGATCCTGCCTGTCCCTCCCGTCATCCGTGTACTTTTAGCTTTGGTATTGGTATCCCATAAGTAATGGATGACCCGTGGACTGACTACACTTAACAGGAGAAAACATAATTTATGCTTACCTGATAAATTCCTTTCTCCTGTAGTGTAGTCAGTCCACGGCCCGCCCTGTTGTTTACGGCAGGTCTAAATTTTTAAATTAAACTCCAGTCACCACTGCACCCTATAGTTTCTCCTTTCTCGTTTGGTTTCGGTCGAATGACTGGGTATGACGTAGAGGGGAGGAGCTATATAGCAGCTCTGCTTGGGTGATCCTCTTGCACTTCCTGTTAGGGAGGAGATATAATCCCATAAGTAATGGATGACCCGTGGACTGACTACACTACAGGAGAAAGAAATTTTTCAGGTAAGCATAAATTATGTTTTTTCTGCCTAATAGCCAGATTGTGGGGTCTAGGGGGAATTGAGTATCTAATTTTTTTTCTATTTCTCCAGAAATTCTGAACTGCATTGCACCACCACCACATATGGGCCAGGTTGTCAAATCCGTGGCCACATCTCCAACTGCATTTGGATTTGTTGCGGTATAAGCGGTGTAGTTTAACTGGGGAGAGGTACCATCTATGTAATAATTTTCGGGTTGATCTCCTGCATGGAGAGTGAAATTAATGTTTTCATAACATTTTAGAAGATCGAGATGCTGGTTTGAGGCATTATTATTATGCCTGGTTCTTCCCATTTTTCGAGGAAGGGAGGTATGTGACCATGGGAGTTATGTGCTAGTATTTTGTATATTGTTGATAGGGTATGTGATAATGGGGGGGTTCTAACACAAAGGTATTTGAAATTGGTCAGTGGCCTAACCATGTTTCAGAGTGTTTTATGAGTTGTTACAAAGTGGTGAACACGGGCGTACATAAACCAGTTTCAAAAGAAGATATATCCCTTATCAATTTAATCTGATTGTGATAGTATTTTTTCGTTCGATGTTATGAAGTGTATCGGAATATCTCTGTAAAAGGATTTTGGGGCATCTCCTAGTGGTTGTGTCCCTAGTGCAAATTGTCCGTTGTCTATAATTGAGGTTAATGTGGAGGGTTTAGATGATATATAGGGGTGTGTGGATATTATAGTTTCCCAAGTTCTGTATGTTTCCGCTATTAGTGGTGAACTGAGATCCGGCATGGGCTTCAAGTGTTCTAGACTCCAGCATAGCTTTCCTAGGTGTGATGTTTTGGACATGAAGTGTTCTAATTGAACCCATCTTTTATGATCATAGTGTATGCACTAATCGATAATCCTTTGTAGAAATATGGCCTGACGGTATTTCATTATATTGGGTATACCTAGACCCCCTTGGGGTTTTGGGGTTTGCATAATGTTTTTATTTATCTTAGGAGGGCGTCAACGCCAAACAAAGTCGCTGAATGCTTTCTGGATGGTAAGGATATAATTTTTGGGGATTGGGATTGGTAAAGCTTGTAATATATACAGGAGTCTAGGGAAGATATTCATTTTTAGGATGTTTATTTTGTCCATCCATGCAAGCTTCTTTGAGAGCCACAAGGATAAATCTCTGATGATTGTTTTTTTGTATAGGAAGATAATTTTGTTTGAGAGTTTGTTCTATAGAGGTGGTAATTCTATCCCTAGGTATTTTAGGGAGTGGGGACGCCATGTGTATGGCATTAGGGTTTTAGCTTTTTCCAATGCAGGAGTGTCTAAATTAATATTTAAGAATTGGGATTTGGAGATATTTATCGAAAAGTTTGAGAATAGTTGGAAATCGTGAAATTCTTGCATTAGGATGGGTATTGAGATGTTGGGGTTCGTAATAGAAAATAAAATTATTGTCCGCGAATAAAAACATTGCGTATGTTTATGTGCCTACTTGCACTCCACTGATCAAAGGATTTTGTCTGATTTTGGTGGCCAAGGTTTCTATAAAGTGTGCCATTGGATATAGTGAATGGGCTGGATAGTGTGCCATTAATAAGTAGTTTTGTGTTGGGGTGGGAGTATAGGGATAATATTCTATTAAGGATCTTTGGCCATAGGCCCATATTAATTAAAGTGGCTTTGAGGAAGTCCCATCCAACACGGTCAAAGGCCTTCTCTGCATCTATTGATAGTAGAATTCCAGGTATTTCTCTATCCTGTATGTATTGAATTAAATTGAGAGCCCTGACCGTGTTGTCTTTCGCCTCCCTTTTAGGGACGAAGCCCACTTGGTCTTGGTGGATTAGATCTGGGAGTACTAGGTTTAATCTGTTAGCCAGTATTTTTGCGTATATATCTTCACGTCTTAGTTTATTAACGATATAGGGCGGAAGTGTGATGGGTGTTCTAGGGATTTCTTTGACTTAGGGAGAATAATAATATGGGCTTCAAGTGAGCAGGGGGAAAACTGTTTAGAATCATCAATATGATTAATGAATGTGGTAATATGGGGAAGTAAGTCTTCCTGAAAAGTCTTATAATATCGGTTGCTAAAACCGCCTGGGCCCGGTGATTTCCCAGCTGGAAGGTCTTTAATAGCTAACTGAATTTCTTCTGATGATAAGGGGTCCACCAGCTAGGTTTGTTGATTAGTTGTAATGTGGGGTAATTTGAGGGATGAAAGGTATGTATTGATGTAATTTAGTTTTGTGTCTTGTGAATATGTTTTAGGGTCAAAGTTAGAGTGCAAATTGTAAAGGTTTTGGAAGTATGTTCTAAAGGTATTAGTAATGGCTTGAGTTGAAGAGTGGGTTTTATTGTTATCGTCTTTGATATGTAGGATGTAGTTTTCTCCAACATTGGTGTGTCCGGTCCACGGCTTCATCCTTACTTGTGGGATATTCTCTTCCCCTACAGGAAATGGCAAAGAGAGCACCCAGCAAGAGCTGTCCATATAGCTCCGCCCCCCAGTCATTCTCTTTGCCGCTCTGAACAAGTAGCATCTCCACGGGGATGGTAAAGAGTATGTGGTGTTAGTTGTAGTTTTTTATTCTTCTATCAAGAGTTTGTTATTTTAAAATAGTGCCGGTTTGTACTATTTACTCTAAAACAGAAAAGGATGAAGAGTTCTGTTTAAAGAGGAGTATGATTTTAGCAGCAGTAACTAAAATCAATTGCTGTTCCCACGCAGGACTGTTGAGCCCAGAGAACTTCAGTTGGGGGGAACAGTTTGCAGACTTTTCTGCTCAAGGTATGATCAGTCATATTTCTAACAAGACATGTTAATGGTAGAAGACTGTCAGTTTTCCCTTAAGGGGTAAGTAAGCCATTTTCTTAGACTCATAACAGATTAAGGCTTACAAATGAGCTATACACTGGTTGACACTATTGTGGGCTAAATCGATTGTTTTATTTCATATTTTAATGGCATTTAGAGTGTTTTGTGCACTTAAAAGCACTTTGGGAACGTTTTTTATCGCCTGGCATTGAGTTAGACGGCTATTTCAGTCAGGAAGGCCCCTTCACTCTGGTATGCAGAGGAAGGAGGCCCCGTTTTCGCGCCTCATTTGCGCAGTTTACTTCCATGGCAGTGCATGCAGCTTCATGTGAGGGGTCCTGTGGCATACTAAAACGGACTCTGGAAGGTTTATTTCATTGCTGAATAACTCTCAGGGAAGGTAAAAAGCCGCAGCAAGGCTGTGGCTGTGATTGTAGTGTACTAAAATTGTCTAATTGAACAAATAGCTCCGGTTTGCTCATTTTAAGGGTTAAAGTCTTGAAACTTGGTGTGCAATACTTTCAGGGCATTAGGACTCTGGGGGAAAAATTTTGTAAAAATCAGACATTGCCTTCATTGTTTTTCAATATATCAGAAATAAAGTGTGCCTGTTAATTATTTAAAGGGACAGTAACGCTTTTCTTTAAAAACGCTTTTATTGCATTATTAGCCTGCCAAATTCTGTTTAACATGTCTATACCTTCAGATGGCTTATGTTCTGTGTGTATGAAAGCCAAGGTGGTTCCCCCAATTAATGTTTGTGCAAATTGTGTCATAGCGTCCAAACAAAGTATGGACAGTACTGCCACATTGAATAAGATTGCCCAAGAATAATTCTTCTAATGAAGGTAGTGGGGATAGTTCCTCATCCTCTCCTTCTGTGTCAACACCAGTTTTGCCCGCGCAGGCGATACCTAGTACATCTAGCGCGCCAATGCTTGTTACTATGCAACAGTTAACAGCAGTAATGGATAATTCTATAGCAAATCTGTTACCCAAACTGCCATCCTACCCTAGAAAGCGCGACAGCTCAGTTTTAAATACAGAAGATGAGCAGGTTGGCGCTGAGGACAATTTATCAGTTATACCCTCACATCAATCTGAATTGGCAGTGAGGGAGGGCCTGTCTGAGGGGGAAAAATTCAGGGTTTGCAATAGTGGCGCGCAGAGCGCTTTGGCTAAAATCCTGGTCGGCGGATGTGTCGTCCAAGAATAAATTGCTTAAAGGGACAGTATACACTCATTTTCATATAACTGCATGTAATAGACACTACTATAAAGAATAAGATGCACAGATACTGATATAAAAATCCAGTATAAAACTGTTTAAAAACTTACTTAGAAGCTGTCAATTTGGCTCTGTTGAAAAGGTAGCCGGAAAGCCCACTGCAAGTGACAAATAAGACACTCGCCCCTCCCCCTTCTTTTGCATATGAAAAGACCTTTTACACAAACAGGAGCAAGCTGGAGTAGGTATACGTCAGTATTCTCATAAAACTTTGGGGCTTGGTTAGGAGTCTGAAAATCAGAGCAATGTTATTTAAAAATAAGCAAAACTATACATTTATTTTTAAAAAAACCTTTATGGGCTATATAAATAGATCTACAAAACATTTATGCAAAGAAAAAATGAGTGTATAATGTCCCTTTAATATTCCTTTCAAGGGTAAGACCCTTTTCGGGCCGGAATTGAAAGAGATTATTTCAGACATTACTGGTGGAAAGGGACATGCCCTCCCACAGGATAGGCCTTTCAAGGCTAAGAACAAATCTAATTTTCGTTCCTTTCGCAATTTCAGGAACGGACCGAATCCTAACTCTGCGGCCTCCAGACAAGAAGGCAACTCTTCCCAGCCTAAGCCAGCATGGAAACCATTGCAAGGCTGGAACAAGGGTAAACAGGCCAAGAAGCCTGCTGCTGCTACCAAGACAGCATGAAGGGGTAGCCCCCGATCCGGGACCGGATCTAGTAGGGGGCAGACTTTCTATCTTCGCTCAGGCTTGGGCAAGAGACGTTCAGGACCCCTGGGCACTAGAAATAGTCTCTCAGGGGTATCTTCTAAAGTTCAAGGAACTTCCTCCAAGGGGAAGGTTCCACATGTCTCGCTTATCTTCAGACCAGATAAAGAGACAGGCATTCTTACAATGCGTAGGAGACCTATTAAAAATGGGAGTGATAAACCCAGTTCCAACAGCGGAACAAGGTCTGGGTTTTTACTCAAACCTGTTTGTAGTTCCCAAAAAAGAGGGAACTTTCAGGCCAATTCTGGATCTAAAAATTCTAAACAAATTCCTCAGAGTTCCATCATTCAAAATGGAAACCATTCGGACAATTTTACCAACTATCCAGGAGGGTCAATATATGACTACCGTGGACTTAAAGGATGCGTACCTGCATATTCCTATCCACAAAGATCATCATCAGTTCCTGAGGTTCGCCTTCATGGACAAACATTACCAGTTCGTGGCTCTTCCGTTTGGTTTAGCCACTGCTCACAGAATCTTCACAAAGGTGCTAGGGTCCCTTCTAGCGGTTCTACGACCGAGGGGCATGCTGTAGCACCTTACCTAGACGACATTCTAATCCAAGCGTCGTCTCTTTCCAAAGCAAAGGCTCATACAGACATTGTTCTAGCCTTTCTCAGATCTCACGGGTGGAAGGTGAACGTAGAAAAGAGTTCCCTGTCTCCGTCAACAAGAGTTCCCTTTTTGGGAACAATAATAGATTCTTTAGAAATGAAGATCTTCCTGACAGAGGTCAGAAAGTCAAAGCTTCTAAACGCTTGTCAAGTTCTTCACTCTATTCTTCAGCCTTCCATAGCTCAGTGCATGGAAGTAGTAGGATTGATGGTTGCAGCAATGGACATAGTTACTTTTGCTCGAATTCACCTAAGACCATTACAACTGTGCATGCTCAATCAGTGGAATGGGGACTATGCAGACTTGTCTCCCCAGATTCAAGTAGATAAGGTAACCAGGGATTCTCTCCGCTGGTGGTTGTCTCACGATCACCTGTCTCAGGGAATGAGTTTCCGCAGACCAGAATGGGTCATTGTCACGACCGACGCCAGTCTCTTAGGCTGGGGTGCGGTCTGGGACTCTGAAAGCTCAAGGTCTATGGTCTCGAGAAGAGTCTCTTCTCCCGATAAACATTTTAGAACTGAGAGCGATATTCAATGCGCTCCTGGCGTGGCCTCACCTTGCAAAGGCCAAATTCATAAGGTTCCAGTCAGACAACATGACGACTGTAGCGTACATCAATCATCAGGGGGGAACAAAGAGTTCCTTAGCGATGAGAGAGGTATCCAAGATCATCAAATGGGCGGAGGATCACTCCTGCCACCTATCTGCAATCCACATCCCAGGAGTGGACAACTGGGAGGCGGATTATTTGAGTCGTCAGACTTTCCATCTGGGGAAGTGGGAACTCCACCCGGAGGTTTTTGCCCAGTTAACTCAACTATGGGCATTCCAGATATGGATCTGATGGCGTCTCGCCAGAACGCAAAGGTTCTTCGATACGCAGGGCCGCCACTAGAAATTTTGGGGCCCCCGACTTAACCATTGATCAGGCCCCCCCCCCTCTTTTGACATGTGCAATTTTTGACCAAGTGACTAAAACGTATATGCACTTTATTCTTAAGTGTCTATTTAAACTTGGAAATGTTGTAAAGGTAGTAGCATACACTGAAACATACACACACACTCACACATAAGGATTCACATATAGACACTCTAGCAAACACGCAAAGAAACTCAGACACAGACACCCAAACAAACACTTAGCACTTGTTTACATTGACCTGACAAGTAATGAGGTAAACTACAGTTTTGTAAAAAAAGGAGATTTAGAAAACAAAATATGGAGTTCTGATTATATTTTTGTAAAGGAAGATGCCAACTAAAGGATGGTGACAACAACATGCAGTGGCTGAAAGGACGGGCCCTGAACTGCCTAAACAATAATTTAAAGGTTAAATGGTAGATTGGTGACTTCCGGAAAGGTCTCATTAGTCTCAAAGTCTGTAGAAAGATGTGAATAATCAGTAGTAAGGTCAAAATGTCCTAAAAAGGAACAGACAATGGACACACACACACAAACTCAAACTTGCACATACACCCAAGGAAACACCAACAGAGACAGCCTCAGAAAACACACAAAGACATAC
Organism: Bombina bombina; assembly: GCF_027579735.1. Lineage (NCBI taxonomy): Eukaryota > Metazoa > Chordata > Amphibia > Anura > Bombinatoridae > Bombina > Bombina bombina. The sequence goes on along the minus strand of NC_069500.1, from coordinate 1,225,889,142 downwards.
ACACACACAAAGAGACACCCACAGAAAACACAGAAAGACATACATACACACCCTCACAGAGACACCCACAGAAAATACACACCCTCACAGAGACATCCACAGAAAACACAGACATACATTCACACACACACCCTCACAGAGACATCCACAGAAAACACACATACACACCCACCCTCACAGAGGCATCCAGAGAAAATACACAAAGATAAACACACGCCCACCCTCACAGAGACACCCATAGACAAAGCTCAAATACATATGCACACACCCTCACAGACATCCACAGAAAATGCACAAAGACATACACACCCACCCTCACAGAGATGCCAACAGAAAAGAAATACATACACACTCATAGAGACATAAACCAAAGCACAAAGACATAAACACAGACACCCACAGAAACACTCACAGGAGGAAACATTTATGCACCACCTTGCATCCCCTAAATCAACTGTGTGTGACATGCATGATAAAAAAAATGCAGAAATTAAGAGATCCCTTTTAAAGAATCATATTTGTAAATGTGCAAACAAAAATAATTCTGTGAATTCAAAATTGTACATTAATGATCTGGGTAGATGGCTAGATGAAGAAAAGTACTTTTAAAAGGTTGACATATGTTTGTTTGATATTTTCCCCATTTTCAACAACCAAGAGCACCACTTCAAATATAGTGTACAAATGTTCCCATCTGTCAGCTGTACTTGTGGATTTTGAAAATGCTGTACTCTATATGGTCTTGGTGGAACCATAAGCTGTGGTACTCATACCTTTAGATCTGGTTAAATGCAGGATTTAAGCTTTTTGGTATGTATTTCAAAATTAAGTCAGCTGTAGAGTAAACTGAACAGTTTTAAGTTAACCTGTCTCATTTCCAACACTGAGCAATCTTAGTCTGAGAGTATAACATGTTATGCAGATGTAAAAATCTTAGATAAAATGGAAAAGTCCTTGCATAAAGGGGCAGTAAACTGGAATGTAATATATATCATTTGTATATTGAGGAGGAGACATTTCTGCATGGTTTTAAATATAGAATTTCTACAGCATTGTCAAATAACCATAAATACACTGCTGCTAAAAAAAAATAAATGTGTTTTTATGGACCCCTGGCCCCACCATACAACTTCTACCACACTGAAATTACCATCTTAAATTGCACAAAGAAATAAAAAACATTTGCTAAGTAATTCGTACCTCCTCTGCAAATGAAAGTGATCTGCCGTCTGACTCAGACACACACTCTACAAAGTGCCAAGTCTGTCTCACACTGTGCATAGTGGTTTAGTGCACACTCAGAAATCCTCTCAATTGCTAATACTTTACTTCTTGTAATAACATTTCCCATGCTCAATTAGCACTCTGCTGTAGAACCCACTGGTGGCTGCCAAAATGTAAAAAAAAAAAAAAAAAAAAAAGTCACCCCTGTCACCCCCTGATGGCGGCCCTGTCGATACGGGTCCAGATCCAGGGATCCCAAGGCGACACTGGTGGATGCATTAGTGGCGCCTTGGTCGTTCAACCTAGCTTATGTATTTCCACCGTTCCCTCTCCTTCCCAAGCTTGTAGCCAGGATCAAACAGGAGCAGGCCTCTGTGATTCTAATAGCCCCTGGACTTGGTATGCAGACCTGGTGAATATGTCATCGGTTCCACCATGGAAGCTACCTTTGAGGCAGGATCTTCTAGTACAAGGTCCGTTCCAACATCCAAATCTAGTCTCTCTCCAACTGACTGCTTGGAAATTGAACGCTTGATTCTATCTAAGAGTGGGTTTTCAGATACAGTCATAGGTACTCTGGTTCAAGCCAGAAAACCTGTAACTAGGAAGATTTACCATAAGATATGGCAAAAATATATCCGTTGGTGTGAATCCAAGGGATTCCCTTGGAGTAAAATTAAAATTCCTAGGATACTATCCTTTCTCCAAGAAGGTCTGGATAAAGGTTTGTCAGCTAGTTCCTTAAAAGGACAGATATCTGCTCTGTCTGTTTTTTTACACAAACGTCTGGCAGCAGTGCCAGATGTACAGGCGTTTGTACAGGCGTTAGTTAGAATCAAGCCTGTTTACAGACCCTTGACTCCTCCTTGGAGTCTGAATTTAGTTCTTTCAGTTCTTCAGGGGGTTCCGTTTGAACCCATGCATTCCATAGATATTAAGTTACTATCTTGGAAAGTTCTGTTTTTGGTTGCTATTTCTTCTGCTAGAAGAGTTTCTGAATTATCTGCTTTGCAGTGTACTTCTCCCTATCTGGTATTCCATACAGATAAGGTAGTTTTACGTACCAAGCCTGGTTTTCTTCCAAAGGTCGTTTCCAACAGGAATATTAACCAGGAAATTGTTGTTCCTTCTCTGTGTCCGAATCCAGTTTCAAAGAAGGAACGCTTGTTACACAATCTAGATGTGGTCCGTGCTTTAAAGTTCTATTTAGAAGCAACAAAGGATTTCAGACAGACATCATCTTTGTTTGTTGTGTATTCTGGTAAGAGGAGAGGGCAGAAAGCTACTGCTACCTCCCTTTCCTTTTGGCTGAAAAGCATCATCCGATTGGCTTATGAGACTGCCAGACGGCAGCCTCCTGAACGAATTACAGCTCATTCTAGTAGAGCTGTGGCTTTCACATGGGCTTTCAAGAACGAGGCTTCTGTTGATCAGATCTGTAAGGCAGCGACTTGGTCTTCTCTGCATACTTTTGCCAAATTTTACAAATTCGATACTTATGCTTCTTCGGAGGCTATTTTTGGGAGAAAGGTTTTGCAAGCCGTGGTGCCTTCCGTTTAGGTAACCTGGTTTGCTCCCTCCCTTCATCCGTGTCCTAAAGCTTTGGTATTGGTTCCCACAAGTAAGGATGAAGCCGTGGATCGGACACACCAATGTTGGAGAAAACAGAATTTATGTTTACCTGATAAATTTCTTTCTCCAACGGTGTGTCCGGTCCACGGCCCGCCCTGGTTTTTAATCAGGTTTGAAAATTTCTTTCTTTATACACTACAGTCACCAGGGCACCCTATAGTTTCTCCTTTTTCTCCTAACCGTCGGTCGAATGACTGGGGGGCGGAGCCAGAGGGGGAGCTATATGGACAGCTCTTGCTGGGTGCTCTCTTTGCCATTTCCTGTAGGGGAAGAGAATATCCCACAAGTAAGGATGAAGCCGTGGACCGGACACACCGTTGAAGAAAGAAATTTATCAGGTAAACATAAATTCTGTTTTTCTGTTAATCTTATTTGAACTATGTAAGTATATTTAGCAGACAGAAGTTTTTATTTAAATTTAAAAGCATATTTAACAGCCAATTTTTTGCAGCATAAATATGTCAATATTATTGCGAGATGTTTATCCCAATCTTATTTGAACTATGTAAGTATATTTAGCAGACAGAATTATATATAAATATGCTATAAATATGTGGACTTAAGTGGTTGGATGTGCACCAATACTTTTTTGTTGTTTTTTAATTGTTTTGGTTAATGCACACCACCCAGCCCAGGTGTGTCCCAGACAGTATAACTGTGGTATACATATAAAGCTAGGGAGTTTCACTCTGTGTAGACATGATTTGCTGCAGTGTGGAAACTGATTAGTGTTAGGACCAGTCTATCGTGGGACACCTTGTAAGTGGTGACTGGCTTAGCAGAATATGATCATATTGTGTGACTAAGATCCCTATTTAAACAGGCAATTTTTTGCAGCATAAATATAAGTCAATATTATTGTGAGATGTTTATCCCAATCTTATTTGAACTATGTAAGTATATTTAGCAGACAGAAGTATATATAAATATGCTATAAATATGTGGACTTAAGTGGTTGGATGTGCACCAATACTTTTTTGTTGTTTTGTAATTGTTTTGGTCACTTTGGTAGCACTCCCACAATATGTGTGTTATTTAAACAGTCCTTTTGTGGTGGGCTTAACCAAAAAAAAACCCTTGTTGTATTTAGTTTTTCTGTTGTTTTATTCTTAGGTATCGTGCTAGGGACCGACCGGCTTTGTTGCGGTCCTCATAATTCATTTGTTGTAAGCGCAGCGCTTGTCGTTTATGTTCCTTGTTTAAATAAGAGGCTAATTTGTCTTTTTCAGGTTGGATGGTGATTAGCAGGGTGTGGTTGGAAGGGCATTGTTTATGCTGGGCTTCTAATTTTTCTATTTTGGTGAGTAGAGCTGCTAGAAATGCGCGTCTTTGTTTGTTAATTGAGGCCATGAGCTCACCTCGTATCACGCATTTATGGGCTTCCCAAATATTTATCGGGGACACACCAGCTGTATTATTATGACTAAAGTATTCCATAATGGATTTGGAAATTTGTTGGGTTATAATAGGGTCAGACAGGATTTGTTCGTCCATTTTCTACACGTAGTCATGTATGGGTTTAGATGGCCATGTGAAAGTCCCCAGAACAGACGCATGGTCCGACCATGTTATGAGGGGGTGATTTGGGTGGAGGTTAATAGTGAAAGGACTGTGACATCCGTGAAAATATAATCAATTCTGGAATATTGTTTGCGTGGATACGAGTAAAATGTATAGTCTACTTTGTCTGGGTGGTGGGATCTCCAAAGGTCTTGTACTGTTAGTTTTTTCAAGGAGTTAAGTGTGCAGGTTATTTGAGATGTGGGAACTGAGGAGTTGGTGGAGGAGCAATCTAACAATGGGTTAAGGGGCATATTTAGGTCACCACAAATTATTAAGACACCTTTTTGATGTTCTAGAATGAGGTTGGCCACTGTTTTGATAAAGGTAGCTTGTTTGGTGTTGGGGGTATATATGGAGACTAACGTGACCGGACGGCCATAAAGCAATCCTATTAAGATAATGTATCTGCCTGCCTTGTCTCTGAGGGTTTTAAGTTCTTTAAAATGAATGTTTTTCCTTATCAGGATGCCCACTCCGTGTTTTTTAGATTTGGAATGGGAGGCATAGTGACAGTTACCAAATTTAAGGGTAAATGTAAGTGGTTCTCTTCCTTTAAGGAAGTGTGATTCTTGGATGAATACCAAGTCCGATTTGTATCTATTAAAGTTTCGTAGGGCCTTTTGAGGGGATATTTAGACCTTTTGCATTAATGGATTGGATCCGCAGTGAGTTTAGGGGTGTTTTTCTATGAGAGTGTTCAGCCATTTGGATATAGTGTAGTGTTTGTAGGGTGTTTGTCAAGGGATGAGAGAGGTTCAGCATCTATGCAGGTGATAGTAGAGCAGGGTGAGTCGCTGTATGACAGTAAGAGCAGTTGGAAAGTACAGAAAGAACAAGAAGTGTAACATAACATAATTAGAATAAACAGTAACATATTTAGAGAAATTAAACTATTGGGTATGCGTTTCCCCCTCCCTGGCATAAATATAAGGTACATAAATATTAAACATTGTACTTTAACATTGATAACTGAGCTATCTTAGCTGGTAAATGTCATAATTGCCCAACGAGGCAATACAAGGCAAAGTGTTGAATATGGAAATGGGAAAAGACATGGGAGCCAGGTTACAATTATCTAACATCTATTGAGGTGCGACCCCCCCCCCGGGCAGGAGCCCACTTTGACGCCAAGCACAGTTTAGTAACGTAGCTTCTATTTGTGTAGGCACCCCCCAGCTAACAGTACCCATGTTCTCCGATTAACGGAGGAACAGATAAGCAATACAGTATTACTAGCATATTCTTCTTTATCATGGACCGCCCAATGGGGCGCCTCATGCTATGATAGGCCTCGCTAACATCTTTAATTAGGTAACAGGGGCAAATGTCCCAAACACATAACATGTAAACATTTGTAATTGAAATAAACAGACTACAGATTAAAGGGACACTGAACCCACATTTTTTCTTTTGTGATTCAGATAGAGCATGCAATTTTAAGCAACTTTCTAATTTACTCCCATTATCAAATTTTCTTCATTTTTTTTTTTTTTGGTATATTTATTTGAAAAGCAAGAATGTAAGTTTAGATGCCGGCCCATTTTTGGTGAACAACCTTGGTTGTCCTTGCTGATTGGACAGCACCATTAAACAAGTGCTGTCCAGGGTACTGAATCAAAAATTGGCTGGCTCCTTAGCTTAGATGCCTATTTTTTTCAAATAAAGATAGCAAGAGAACAAAGAAATTGATAATAGGAGTAAATTAGAAAGTTGCTTAAAATTGCATGCTCTATCTGAATCACGAAAGAAAATTTGGGTTCAGTGTCCCTTTAACCCCTTAACGACCAAGGACGTGCCAGGAACGTCCTCATTAGGTCACTTAACGACCAAGGACGGGCCTGTCACGTCCTCTGGGGTTTGAAACTCTGGAAACGATCCTGATCACTGGCAATCTTCCTGAAAATGATTGCCGGATGCGATCGTGCCGTTTTTTATTTTGAAGTGGTGGGAAAGAGTGGTGGGTGGGAGGAGGGGGGAAATCATTTTTTAAAATAGGTCTGGGAGGGGGAGGGAGTAGGGTTTGGAGGGGGCAGCTACACTACAGCAAAATAGGTTTATTTAAAAAACAACATTTTAAATGCAGAGTGGGTACTGGCAGACAGCTGCCAGTACCCAAAATGGTGGAAAAAAAGATTAGTGGGGGGAGGGGTAGAGAGCTCTTGGGGGGATCAATGAGGTTGGGGGCTAAGGGGGAATCCTACACAGCAGAATATATATTTTATTTTAAAAAAAATAATGAAAGAAAGCCTTTTATTTTAGTACTGGCAGACTTTCTGCCAGTACTTAAGATGGCGGGGGCAATTGTGTGGTGGGGGAGGGATGAGAGTTGTTTGGGAGGGATCAAGGGGTGGGATGTGTCAGGTGGGAGGCTTATCTCTTTACTAAAGCTAAAATTAACCATACAAGCTCCCTAATTAACCCCGTCACTGCTGGGCATAATACAAGTGTGTTGCGCAGCGGCATTTAGCGGCCTTCTAATTACCAAAAAGCAATGCAAAAGCCATATATATCTGCTATTTCTGAACAAAGGGGATCCCAGAGAAGCATTTACAACCATTTGTGCCATAATTGCACAAGCTGTTTGTAAATAATTTCAGTGAGAAAGCTAAAATTGTGAAAAATGTAACTTTTTTTTTATTTGATCGCATTTGGCAGTTAAATGGTGGCATGAAATATACCAAAATTGGCCTATATCAATACTTGGGGGTGTCTACTACACTAAAGCTAAAAGTAACCCTACACGCTCCCTACAACCTCCCTAATTAACCCCCTTCACTGCTGGGCATAATACATGTGTGGTGCGCAGCGGCATTTAGCGGCCTTCTAATTACCATAAAGCAATACCAAAGCCATATATGTCTGCTATTTCTGAACAAAGGGGATCCCAGAGAAGCATTTACAACCATTTATGCCAAAGTTGCACAAGTTGTTTGTAAATAATTTCAGTGAGAAACCTAAAGTTTTTGTAAAAATTTGTGAAAAAGTGAACAATTTTTTTATTTGATCTCATTTGGCGGTGAAATGGTGGCATAAAATATACCAAATTAGGCCTAGATCAATACTTTGGGATGTATTCTAAAAAAAATATATACATGTCAAATGATATTCAGGGATTCCTGAAAGATATCAGTGTAACTAGCGCTAATTTTGAAAAAAAGTGGTTTGGAAATAGCAGATTGCTACTTGTATTTATTGCCCTATAACTTGCAAAAAAAGCAAAGAACATGTAAACATTGGGTATTTCTAAACTCGGAACAAAATTTAGAAACTATTTAGCATGGGTGTTTTTTGGTGGTTGTAGATGTGTAACAGATTTTGGGGGTCAAAGTTAGAAAAGGTGTGGTTTTTTTTTCCATTTATTTCTTATATTTTATAATTTTTTATAGTAAATTATAAGATATGTTGAAAATAATGGTATCTTTAGAAAGTCCATTTAATGGCGAGAAAACCTGTAGATAATATGTGTGGGTACAGTAAATGAGTAAGAGGAAAATTGCAGCTAAACACAAACACAGCAGAAAATGGAAAAGTGCTGTGGTCATTAAGGGGTTAAAGATTCGGATTAACAGGTCAGGTGTATATATAGTGAAATCCTGGGCACCTGATCACTCTTTCTACTAAGAATATTAGAGTTAATAAGGTTCCCCCTCAACTATCTGCGTAAGATCTATTGCATAATAGAAAGTCTACAAAGTTTACTTGAGGGGCACATATACAACCTGACTTTCCTGTGGTTCGATCTCTGAAGTAGGGAGCTTCTTTTGGTAGAGCTGGTGGTTGATCATTTAGGTACAGAGTCCTTTGTGTTTCTTCTTGATACTCTGGAGTCTGGACCACATAGGTCTTTGAGGTCTAGGTGGATGATCTTGTGGATTGTCTCATTTTGGAATCTCTTAAGGGTTGAGGTGATGGAAAATTGATGTTGAGGCTTTTAGATAGAGTTTCTAAGGTCAGCTTTATTATTGATCTTTTGCTATAGCCTCTTTGGAGCAATCTGTTTTTCAGTTCTTTTGCTCTCATTTGGTATTTCTTTGCTGTTGAACAATTCCTTTTCATTCTCATGAATTCCCCAATGGGTGAGTGACTTTACTGTATTCGGAGCATGGGCACTGGTACTGTGCATAATACTGTTAGTAGCTATGGATTTCCTAAATAAATCTGTACTTAAGGTTCCGTCATCATTCTTTGTGATTTCTAAATCCAAGAAAGAGATTTTAGTTTTGCTAGCTTTATATGTTAATTTTATGTTTAGATAATTTTGGTTAAGATGTTTGAGGAATATATCAAGTTCATCTTTGGTGCCCTCCCAAAGGAAGAGCACATTATCTATATAACGCAGCCATATAGGTATTTTACTGATCTATTCGTTATTACTATTTGAGAAAACTAAGTTCTGTTCCCACCAACCTAAGAATAGGTTGGCGTAAGTAGGTGCGCATGCGGTACCCATTGCGGTTCCTCTTGTTTTGAGGTAGAAAGCATGGTCAAATGTGAGGTAATTAGGATGTAATACAAAATTCAACAATCTCAAGTTAAATTTTTCATGTTCCATTTCTTCTTCTGATCCCATTTTTAAGAAGCTTTTGACTGCTTTGAGTCCCAATTCATGATGTATGCTTGTATAGAGGGAATCAACGTCTGCCCTCACTAACCAGGCGTCGTCCTCCACCCATATGTTGTTTAAAGGGACACTGAACCCAAATTTTTTCTTTCGTGATTCAGTTAGAGCATGAAATTTTAAGCAACTTTCTAATTTACTCCTATTATCGCATTTTCTTCATTCTCTTTGCATCTTTATTTGAAATGCAAGTTTATATGCCGTCCCATTTTTAGTGAACAACTTGGGTTGTTCTTGCTGATTGGCGGATCAATTCATCCACCAATAAAAAAGTGCTGTCCAGAGTCCTGAACAAAAAAAAAAAGCTTAGATGTCGTCTTTCTCAAATAAAGATAGAAAGAGAATGAAGAAAAATTGATAATAGGAGTAAATTAGAAAGTTGCTTAAAATTGCATGCTCTATCTGAATCATGAAAAAAAAAAATGGGTTCAGTGTCCCTTTAAGTACATCGGTGGTGTCTTTCACAAAAGATGGTAATTGGAGCAAATATTCTTAGTCTCAGATCAACAAATTGACTGGGTTTTTCAGTCAAGCAGTTAATTCCCAAAACTTCTGGGTGCCCTGGTGGATTTTGGATATCTTTGTAAACTTTGGGTATCGGATAGAATGTGGATACTGTTGGATTGGTTACCTTCATTTCCTTGGGGGTTAGTAGTTCATTATTCTTCGCTGTTACAATAATGTTTGCATATTTTTGTAGAAATTCTTGTGATGGGTTGTGACTTAGTTTTCTTTTTTATGACACGATGAGTCCACGGATCATCTTAATTACTAATGGGATATTCACCTCCTGGTCAGCAGGAGGTGGCAAAGAGCACCACAGCAAAGCTGTTAAATAACTCCTCCCTTCCATCCCACCCCAGTCATTCTCTTTGCCTACGTTAGTGATAGGAAGTGGCAAAGTGAGGTGTTAGTATAGATTCTTCAATCAAGAGTCTATTTTTAAAGTAGTGCAAGATTGTGCTTCTTTGTTCTAGGGTGTAGCCATAGTCCATAGCAGTCTCTTCAGTAGAGCATTGGTGGCTTTAGGGCAATGGGAACTTGTGGGACATAATTCTCACTGCGCCTCCCATATTCTGATGCTGCCCTTACCCTGAAAACTTGGGGAAACCTTTGTTTATTTACAGGTCCATGGGAGGGAGAGGACCTCTTAAACCTGGGAACTGCCTTGCTGCAAGGCAGAAGATGAGGTAAGTGCTGACTTTATTCTGGGTGTAGAGGATCTCAGAAAAAGTTTGGGCACTTTATTATTTTATCTAGACCTCATTGAACTTAGACTCAGATTCTCCTAGTCTATTAGGGGACATTATGGCAGTTAGGACGCAGGCACTGGGGTTGACATGTCTCATCTCCCGGCGGTTTCATATCTAATAATAGAACCGACCGGGCAATTTTATATTGAACTGTTGACAGAGTGTGAGCTCTAAGAGGGTTTCTCTGAGCTATCGAAAGAAACGGCTGTTTAAACTGAAGCCGTTCAGTCTGTGCTCGTGCCCCCGGTGGCTATACTTAAAACAATGGCAACCGGGAGATCACATATTGAGTTTTTATTTATAAGATGAGCTGTTTGTCACAGTGTGAATGGTGTTTCCGAGAGTGGTAACAGCAGACTAAGCAGCTTGTTCATCTGAAGCTGTTCATTCTAGTATTTTGCTCCCGGTGCCTCTACTTTTAAACAATGGCGACCGGGAGATGACTTGTGTAACGCCCACGAAGGGCGGAGCTTGTTTATGGCGCCAATGTATTGTACTCCTCCTTCCTAACACTTTTGACTTTAGTCTAGAATGTGCGCCTTGCAGAAAACGCTTCCTTCCTACCTCTTCCGGTTATCGGAAGGATCGGAGGAATTCTTGTCTGAGTTTTTGCGCTTAAGACAGCGCGATAGCAAGGTCAGGATTTGTGTAGAGAGACTGTCTGACGCCTCAGCTTGGTCAGGCTGAGGTGTAGAGGGGCTTTAGCAGTAAATAAATTCCTCGTACATATTCAGACAATTCTGACCTCATATAAAGTAAAGAAGTTACACTTTAACATTTAGAGACAGTAACGTTTGTTATATGTTAATTTTTATTAACAAAAGACTAAGTCTTTATTTAATCTGCCATATGTGGTTCCGATTGATTAAGGAAGTGTACTTAAAACTTTATAAAAATTTATAACACACATGCAGTGCCCTGCGGTTCCTCACAAACTCCATCTGGAGTTGCTTCGCAAGACATCGCTTCTTTAATGTCATGGCGATATCTGTGAACAAAGAAGTAACGTTTATTTTAAGAAAATAAACAAAGTTTGGAATGTATTAGGTCTCTGATGGCCAGATGGCACCTCAGCAAAATTAAGCTGAGGAATAGATAGGTTCTGCAATGTTTGCATGCTAAGTTAGCTTTCTTCTGCACACAAAGATAAAACCTTGTATTTAATACATGATCTGTTTTAACCATGCTCTAGGGAAAAAGTGCAAGAGGTCATATTCACTCAGAATCGTGTTATTGATTCAGTTGTAGCTATTCTGAATGTTTCTTCCCTGTAAGGAAGATACTTCGGTAGTATCGCATAAGGAATTCTCAGCCTCTGATGAGGTAATTCCTTTATCTGATCCTGATTTTATTTTCCTTCGGTTTTAGTGGAATACCTCCATTTGCTACTTAGAGGAGTTTTTAGCTTCTCTGGGTGTCCCCGACACCAGTACGTTATATTAATATTGTGATGTGCCCTTCATGGTGGAAGTATTTTCTGTACTAGATAGGGCTATAGAGTTACGCCTTTTTTCTCTTTAATTTAGAACTCGGGGGGCCTAAGAATTTACATGCTAGCCAAGGGAGATTCTATTCGCCGGAGGATAGTAGTTCCTTAAGGACTCCATGCAGGTGTAGGACCCTATGGTTAGAAGTCAGAGGGTTTACATTATCAGCCTGCGGTTTGTATGGCTACGGTTTCCGGTGCAGCGGCGTACTGGTTTGATGCTTTGTCTGTTTCTATTGGACAGACACCCCTCTTGCAGGGATAGGAGAAGGGTTTTTAAGTTAGTAGACTCCTTTATATACAGAATAGCAAAAAGGAAGTATGAGATAATTTCGTTCCTTTTGAGATTTCTAGGAAAATCCTTCCACTCCTTTTCCCATGTAGAAGCAGTTTAAGCCTTTCTGGAGACCCTATCTGGCTTAGAATAGTGGAAAATAGTCCAAGAAGCCTGCTGTTGAATCTAAGACAGCATGAGGGGCGTGCACCCGATCCGTAAGGGGGCAGGTTCTCCTTTTTCAATCAGGTTTGTTTTTTTATGATCATGATCCCTGGGTGGTGTGCATTGTGTCCCAGGGATACAAATTTAGAGTTCAGACAGGTTCCTGCTTCAAGATTTTCAGCAGTGGCGCCCTATCTGTACAACATCCTAGTCCAGGCGCTATCCTTACAACAAGCAAGATTCCACACGGACATGCTATCCTTCCTCCGATTTCTCGGGTGGAAGATAAATTTGGGAGAGTGTCCCCTAGTCCCAAGGTACGAGGGTAACTTCTTGCGAACCATAATATATTCCCTATCAATGAAGATTTTTCTGGCAAGAGTCAGGAAATCAAAGATTTTCGATACTTGTCTAGTTCTTCAGTCCGCTCTGTGACCATCAGGGATAATAGGGCTGATGGTGGCGACAATGGGCATCATCTCGTTTGCTCGGTTTCACCTCAAACCTCTGCAGTTGAGCATGCTCAGGCAGTGGAACTGAGATTATACAGATTTGTCTCCTCAAATACTTCTGGAGCAGGAGACAAGGGATTCTCTTCAATGGTGATTGTTTCTGGATTATCTCTCCCAAGTAAACTGCTTCTGCAGACCTTCCTGGGTGATTGTGACAACAGACGCCAGCCTTCTAGGGTGGGGAGCAGTCTGGGGCTCCCTAAGGGCACAGGGAGTTTGGACTCAGTCGTAGTCTGTTTTTCCTCTTAACATTCTGGAGCGATTTTCAATGCCCTTCTGGCCAGGCCCCAGTTAGCCTCGGTTGGGTTTATCAGGTTCCAGTCGATCAACATATCTTCATTGGCTTACATCAGGAGGAACGAGGAGTTCCTTGGTGATGAGAGGTAGCCAAAACAATAAAGTGGGCGGAGGCCCATTTTTGCTGCCTGTTGGCGATCCACATCCCAGGGGTGGACTACTGGGAGGTGGATTTCATGAGCAGACGGATCTTTCATCCGGGGGAGTGGGATCTCCTTCCGGAACTGTTTTCCAGTCTGATTCTCAAGTGGTGTCAGCTGGAATTGGATCTCGTGGCATCTCGGCAGAGTGCCAAGCTCTCGAGATACATATCGAGGTCCAGGGAGCCCAAGGCGGAAATAATAGATGCCTTGGCGGTTCCTTGGACCTTTAGTCTCGCGTACCTATTTCCTTTGTTTGCTTTTCTTCCTCTGATCATTGCGTGAATCAAACAGGAGAGGGCATCGGTGATCCTCATTGCACCGGCTTGGCCTCACAGGATTTGGTATGCAGTTCTGGTGGACATGTCGTCTTTGCAACCTTGGATGAGAAGAGACCTTCTAGTTCAAGGGCCCTTCCTTCACCCATATCTAGTTTCTCTGAAGCTGACTGCTTGGAGATTGAACGCTTAATTTTATCCAAGCGGGGGTTTTCTGACTCGGTCATAGAGACCATGATTCAGGCTCGTAAGCCTGTATCTAGAAAGATTTACCATAAGATTTGGCGTAAATATCTCTATTGGTGCGAATCCAAGGGCTACTCAGGGAGTAGAATTGGGATTCCATAGAATTTTGTCCTTTCTCCAAGAGGGTTTGGAGAAGGGATTATCGTCTAATTCCCTAAGGGGTCGAATCTCGGCCTTATTTATTTTGTTACACAAACGTCTGGCCGATGTCCCAGATGTACAATCATTTTGTCAGGCCATGGTCAGCATCAGGCCTGTATTCAAACCAGTTACTCCTCTATAGAGTCTTAATTTAGTTCTTAAAGTTCTTCAAGGGGCTCCGTTTGAGCCCATGTGTTCCTTAGGTATTAAGTTGTTATATTGTTGCTATTTCTTCTGCTCAGAGTGTCAGAGCTCTCGGACTTGCAGTATGTCTCCTTATGTTTTTTTCCATTCAGATAAGGTAGTTTTACGTACTAAATTAGGATTCCTTCCTAAGGTTGTTTCTGATCGGAGCATTTATCAGGAGATTGTTGTTCCTCCTTTGTGTCCTAATCCTTCTTCACAGAAGGAACGTCTTCTGCACAATTTGAACGTGGTCGGTGCTTTTAATTTTTTCCTGCAGGCGACTAAGGACTTTCGTCAGTCTTCTTCCTTGTTTGTGATTTTCCCAGGAAGACTTAAGGGACAAAAAGCTACAGCTACTTCTTTCTTTTTGGCTGAAGAGTATCATACGTTTTGCATATGAGACTGCTGGACAGCAGCCTCCTGAGAGAGTTACGGCTCATTCCACAAGAGCTGTTACTTCCTCATGGGCATTCAAGATTAAGCTTCTGTGGAACAGATTTGCAAGGCTGCAACTTGGTTCTCTCTTCACACTTTTTCAAAATTCTACAAATTTGACACTTTTGAGTCGGCTGAGGCCGCTTTTGGGAGAAAGGTTCTTCAAGCAGTGGTGCCTTCCGTTTAGGTTCCCTGTCTTGTCCCTCCCGTATCATCTGTGTACTCTAGCTTGGGTATTGAATCCCATTAGTAATTAAGATGATCCGTGGACTCATTGTGTCATAAAAAAGAAAATAACATTTTATGCTTACCTGCTAAATGTATTTATTTTCTCTTGTAAGGTGTATCCAGTCCACGGATCATCCATTACTTTTGGGATATTCTCATTCCCAACAGGAAGTTGCAAGAGGACACCCACAGCAGAGCTGTTATATAGCTCCTCCGATCACTACCATATCCAGTCATTCTCTTGCAACTCTCAACGCGCATGGAGGTAGTAAGAGGGAATGGTGAAAAATAGTTAGTTTATTTACTTCAATCAAAAGTTTGTTATTTTAAATAGTACTGGAGTTGTGCTATTTTATCTCAGGCAGAGATAGAAGAAGAATCTGCCTGAGATTTCTATGATCTTAGCAGGTTGTAACTAAGATCCATTGCTGTTCTCATATATGTCTGAGGAGAGAGGTAACTTCAGAGGGAGAATGGCGTGCAGTTTACTCTATCAGGTATGTGCAGTTATAATTTTTTTTAGGATTGGAAATGCTAGAAAATGCTGCTGATTCCTGATAAATGTAAGTTAAGCCTGAATACAGTGATTTAATAACGACTGGTATCATTCTTACTCTCAGGGGTAATACCCTTATAGATATGCTATATAAAATGTTTGCTGGCATGTTTAATCGTTTTTTATATATGCTTGGTGATAAAACTTTATTGGGGCCTAATTTTTTCCACATGGCTGGCTTTATTTTTGCCTAGAAACAGTTTCCTGAGGCCTTCCACTGTTGTAATATGAGTGGGAGGGGCCTATTTTAGCACTTTTTTGCACAGTTAAAATTACAGACTGAGACATCCAGTTTTCCTCAGAAGTTCCCTGAATGCTACAGGACATCTCTAAAGAGCCTAAAAACGTTTATTGGGGAAGGTAGGAGCCACAGTAGAGCTGTGGCAGTTTACTGTGACTGTTAAAAAAACGTCTGTCGTTTTTTTTTATCCGTTTTTTGAACTAAGGGGTTAATCATCCATTTGCAAGTGGGTGCAATGCTCTGTTAGCCTATTACACTGTAAAAATTTCGTTTGTGTAACTGCCTTTTTTCACTGTTTTTCAAATTTTGACACAATTTGTTTCTCTTAAAGGCACAGTACCGTTTTTTATATTTGCTTGTTAACTTGATTTAAAGTGTTTTCCAAGCTTGCTAGTCTCATTGCTAGTCTGTATAAACATGTCTGACATAGATGAAACTCCTTGTTCATTATGTTTAAAAGCCATGGTGAAACCCCCTCTTAGAATGTGTACCAAATGTACTGATTTCACTTTAAGCAATAAAGATCATATTATGTCTTTAAAAAATTTATCACCAGAGGAATCTGTCGAGGGGGAAGTTATGCCGACTAACTCTCCCCACGTGTCAGATCCTTTGACTCCCGCTCAAGGGACTCACTCTGAAATGGCGCCAAGTACATCAAGGGCACCTATAGCGTTTACTTTACAAGACATGGAGGCAGTCATGGATAATACACTGTCAGCGGTATTAGCCAGACTACCTGAACTTAGAGGTAAGCGAGATAGCTCTGGGGTTAGATGAAATGAAGAGCATACTGACGCTTTAAGAACCATGTCTGATACTGCCTCACAATATGCTGAAGCTGAGGATGGAGAACTTCAGTCTGTGGGTGATGTTTCTGACTCAGGAAGAAAACCTGATTCTGATGTTTCCACATTTAAATTTAAGCTTGAACACCTCCGCGTATTACTTAAGGAGGTTTTAGCTGCTCTGAATGACTACACAATTTCTCTGGCACTGCAATTGTGTCAGATTGGATAAATACTATGCAGTGCCGGTGTGTACTGATGTTTTTCCAATACCTAAAAGGTTTACAGAAATTATTACTAAGGAATGGGATAGACCAGGTGTGCCGTTCTCTCCCCCTCCTATTTTTAGAAAAATGTTTCCTATAGACGCCACCACACGGGACTTATGGCAGACAGTCCCTAAGGTGGAGGGAGCAGTTTCTACTTTAGCAAAGCGTACTACTATCCCTGTCAAGGACAGTTGTGCTTTTTCAGATCCAATGGATAAAAAATTAGGTTACCTTAAGAAAATATTTATTCAACAAGGTTTTATCCTACAGCCCCTTGCATGCATTGCCCCTGTCACTGCTGCTGCAGCGTTCTGGTTTGAGTCTCTGGAAGAGGCCTTACAGGTAGCGACTCCATTGGATGACATACTTGGCAAACTTAGGGCACTTAAGCTAGCCAATTCTTTTGTTTCTGATGCCATTGTTCATTTGACTAAACTAACGGCTAAGAATTCTGGTTTTGCTATACAGGCGCGCAGGGCGCTATGGCTTAAATCATGGTCAGCTGACGTGACTTCAAAATCTAAGCTGCTTAACATTCCCTTCAAGGGGCAGACCTTATTCGGGCCTGGTTTGAAGGAGATTATTGCTGATATCACTGGAGGAAAAGGTCATGCCCTTCCTCAGGACAGGTCCAAATCCAGGGCCAAACAGTCTAAATTTCGTGCCTTTCGAAACTTTAAGGCAGGTGCGGCATCAACCTCCTCTAATGCAAGATAAGAGGGAACTGTTGCTCAGTCCAAGGCGGCCTGGAGGCCAAACCAGACCTGGAACAAAGGTAATCAGGCTAAAAAACCTGCTGCTGCCTCTAAGACAGCATGAAGGAACGGCCCCCTATCCGGTAACGGATCTAGTGGGGGGCAGACTTTCACTCTTCGCCCAGGCGTGGGCAAGAGATGTTCAGGATCCCTGGGCGTTGGAAATTATATCCCAGGGATATCTTCTGGACTTCAAAGCTTCTCCCCCAAAAGGGAGATTTCACCTTTCACAATTATCTGCAAACCAGATAAAGAGACCTCCTAGTTATGGGAGTGATCCATCCAGTTCCAAAAGAGGAACAAGGACAGGGTTTTTTCTCAAATCTGTTTGTGGTTCCCAAAAAAGAGGGAACATTCAGACCAATTTTGGATCTAAAGATCTTAAACAAATTCCTCAGGGTTCCATCATTCAAGATGGAAACTATCCGTACCATCCTGCCTATGATCCAGGAGGGTCAATATATGACTACAGTGGATTTAAAGGATGCTTATCTTCACATTCCGATACACAAAGATCATCATCGGTTTCTCAGGTTTGCCTTTCTGGACAGGCATTACCAGTTTGTAGCTCTTCCCTTTGGATTAGCTACAGCCCCAAGAATCTTCATGAAGGTTCTAGGGTCCCTTCTGGCGGTCCTAAGGCCGCGGGGCATAGCAGTAGCCCCTTATTTAGACGACATCCTGATACAGGCGTCAGACTTCCAAATTGCCAAGTCTCATACGGACGTAGTACGGGCATTTCTGAAGTCGCATGGGTGGAAAGTGAGCGAGGAAAAGAGTTCTCTATCCCCACTCACAAGAGTTTCCTTTCTAGGGACTCTGATAGATTCTGTAGAAATGAAAATTTACCTGACGGAGTCCAGGTTATCAAAGCTTCTAAATTCCTGCTGGGTTCTTCATTCCATTCCGCACCCTTCTGTGGCTCAGTGTATGGAAGTAATCGGCTTAATGGTAGCGGCAATGGAAATAGTGCCGTTTGCACGCTTACATCTCAGACCGCTGCAACTATGCATGCTCAGTCAGTGGAACGGGGATTACACAGATTTGTCCCCTCAACTGAATCTGGACCAAGAGACCAGGGATTCTCTTCTCTGGTGGCTATCTTGGGTCTATCTGTCCAAAGGTATGACCTTTCGCAGGCCAGATTGGACAATTGTAACAGATGCCAGCCTTCTAGGTTGGGGTGCAGTCTGCAACTCCCTGAAGGCTCAGGGATCGTGGACTCAGGAGGAGTCTCTCCTTCCAATAAATATTCTGGAATTAAGAGCGATATTCAATGCTCTTCAGGCTTGGCCTCAGTTAGCAACTCTGAGGTACATCAGATTTCAGTCGGACAACATCACGACTGTGGCTTACATCAACCATCAAGGGGGAACAAGAAGTTCCCAAGCGATGTTAGAAGTCTCAAAGATAATTCGCTGGGCGGAGAATCACTCCTGCCACCTATCAGCTATCCATATCCCAGGTGTAGAGAACTGGGAGGCAGATTTTCTAAGTCGACAGACTTTTCATCCGGGGGAGTGGGAACTCCATCCGGGGGTGTTTGCACAAGTGATTCATCACTGGGGCAAACCAGAACTGGATCTCATGGCGTCTCGCCAGAACGCCAAGCTTCCTTGTTACGGATCCAGGTCCAGGGACCCCAGGGCGACGCTGATAGATGCTCTGGCAGCGCCCTGGTCTTTCAACCTGGCTTATGTGTTTCCACCGTTTCCTCTGCTCCCTCGACTGATTGCCAAGATCAAGCAGGAGAGAGCATCAGTGATTTTAATAGCGCCTGCGTGGCCACGCAGGACCTGGTATGCAGATCTAGTGGACATGTCATCCTTTCCACCATGGACTCTGCCTCTGAGACAGGACCTTCTACTTCAGGGTCCTTTCCACCATCCAAATCTAATTTCTCTGAGGCTGACTGCATGGAGATTGAACGCTTGATTTTATCAAAGCGTGTCTTCTCCGAGTCAGTCATTGATACCTTAATACAGGCACGAAAGCCTGTCACCAGGAAAATTTACCATAAGATATGGCGTAAATATCTTTATTGGTGTGAATCCAAGGGTTACTCATGGAGTAAGGTCAGGATTCCTAGGTTATTATCTTTTCTCCAAGAAGGCTTGGAAAGGTTTGTCAGCTAGTTCCTTAAAGGGACAGATTTCTGCTCTGTCTATTCTTTTACACAAGCATCTGGCAGATGTTCCAGACGTTCAGGCATTTTGTCAGAATCAAGCCTGTGTTTAAACCTGTTGCTCCACCATGGAGCTTAAATTTGGTTCTTAAGGTTCTTCAAGGAGTTCCGTTTGAACCTTTTCATTCCATAGATATCAAAGTTTTATCTTGGAAAGTCCTTTTTTTGGTAGCTATTTCCTCGGCTCGTAGAGTCTCCGAGTTATCTGCCTTACAATGTGATTCTCCTTATATGATTTTTCATTCTGATAAGGTAGTCCTGCGTACCAAACCTGGGTTTTTACCTAAGGTGGTATCTAACAAGAATATCAATCAAGAGATTGTGTTCCATCCTTGTGTCCTAATCCTTCTTCGAAGGAGGAACGTCTATTACATAATCTGGACGTGGTTCGTGCTTTAAAGTTTTACTTACAAGCTACTAAAGATTTTCGTCAAACATCTTCTTTGTTTGTTGTCTACTCTGGACAGAGGAGAGGTCAAAAGGCTTCGGCAACCTCTTTCTTTTCTCTTAAGTGTATCCAGTCCACGGATAATCCATTACTTGTGGGATATTCTCCTTCCCAACAGGAAGTTGCAAGAGGATCACCCACAGCAGAGCTGTTATATAGCTCCTCACCTCACTGTCATATCCAGTCATTCTCAATTTGTAGCTCTTCCCTTCAGGTTAGCTACTGCCCCGAGAATTTTTACAAAGGTTCTGGGCTCACTTCTGGCGGTTCTAAGACCACGAGTCATAGCGGTGGCTCCGTATCTAGACGACATCCTGATACAGGCGTCAAGCTTTCAAATTGCCAAGTCTCATACAGAGATAGTTCTGGCATTTCTGAGGTCGCATGGGTGGAAAGTGAACGTGGAAAAGAGTTCTCTATCACCACTCACAAGAGTCTCCTTCCTAGGGACTCTTATAGATTCTGTAGAGATGAAAATTTACCTGACGGAGTCCAGGTTATCAAAACTTCTAAATGCTTGCCGTGTCCTTCATTCCATTCCACGCCTGTCAGTGGCTCAGTGCATGGAAGTAATCGGCTTAATGGTAGCGGCAATGGACATCTCAGACCGCTGCAATTATGCATGCTAAGTATGGACATAGTGCCTTTTGCGCGCCTGCATCTGAGACCGCTGGAATTATGCATGCTAAGTCAGTGGAATAGGGATTACTCAGATTTGTCCCCTCTACTAAATCTGGATCAAGAGACCAGAGATTCTCTTCTCTGGTGGCTTTCTCGGTTCCATCTGTCCAAGGGTATGACCTTTCGCAGGCCAGATTGGACCATTGTAACAACAGATGCCAGCCTTCTAGGTTGGGGCGCAGTCTGGAACTCCCTGAAGGCTCAGGGATCGTGGACTCAGGAGGAAAAACTCCTCCCAATAAATATTCTGGAGTTAAGAGCAATATTCAATGCTCTTCTAGCTTGGCCTCAGTTAGCAACACTGAGGTTCATCAGATTTCAGTCGGACAGCATCACGACTGTGGCTTACATCAACCATCAAGGGGGAACCAGGAGTTCCCTAGCGATGTTAGAAGTCTCAAAGATAATTCGCTGGGCAGAGTCTCACTCTTGCCACCTGTCAGCGATCCACATCCCAGGCGTAGAGAACTGGGAGGCGGATTTTCTAAGTCGTCAGACTTTTCATCTGGGGGAGTGGGAACTCCATCCGGAGGTGTTTGCTCAACTGGTCCATCGTTGGGGCAAACCAGAACTGGATCTCATGGCGTCTCGCCAGAACGCCAAGCTTCCTTGTTACGGATCCAGGTCCAGGGACCCGGGAGCAACGCTGATAGATGCTCTAGCAGCTCCTTGGTTCTTCAACCTGGCCTATGTGTTTCCACCGTTTCCTCTGCTCCCTCGACTGATTGCCAAAATCAAACAGGAGAGAGCATCTGTGATTCTGATAGCGCCTGCGTGGCCACGCAGGACCTGGTATGCAGACCTAGTGGACATGCCATCTCTTCCACCATGGACTCTGCCTCTGAGGCAGGACCTTCTAATACAAGGTCCTTTCAATCATCCAAATCTAATTTTTCTGAGACTGACTGCATGGAGATTGAACGCTTGATTCTATCAAGGCGTGGCTTCTCCGAGTCAGTCATTGATACCTTAATACAGGCTCGGAAGCCTGTCACCAGGAAAATCTACCATAAGATATGGCGTAAATACCTTTATTGGTGTGAATCCAAGAGTTAGTCATGGAGTAAGGTTAGGATTCCTAGGATATTGTCCTTTCTCCAAGAGGGTTTGGACAAAGGCTTATCAGCTAGTTCTTTAAAAGGACAGATCTCTGCTCTGTCTATTCTTTTGCACAAGCATCTGGCAGAAGTTCCAGACGTCCAGGCATTTTGTCAGGCTTTGGTTAGGATTAAGCCTGTGTTTAAAACTGTTGCTCCTCCGTGGAGCTTAAACTTGGTTCTTAAAGTTCTTCAGGGAGTTCCGTTTGAACCCCTTCATTCCATTGATATTAAACTTTTATCTTGGAAAGTTCTGTTTTTTATGGCTATTTCCTCGGCTCGAAGAGTCTCTGAGTTGTCTGCCTTACATTGTGATTCTCCTTATCTGATTTTTCATTCAGACAAGGTAGTTCTGCGTACCAAACCTGGGTTTTTACCTAAGGTGGTTTCTAACAGGAATATCAATCAAGAGATTGTTGTTCCATCATTGTGTCCTAATCCTTCTTCAAAGAAGGAACGTCTTTTACATAATCTGGACGTAGTCCATGCCTTGAAGTTCTACTTACAGGCTACTAAAGATTTTCGTCAAACATCTGCCCTGTTTGTCGTTTACTCTGGACAGAGGAGAGGTCAAAAAGCTTCGGCAACCTCTCTCTCCTTTTGGCTTCGGAGCATAATACGCTTAGCCTATGAGACTGCTGGACAGCAGCCCCCTGAAAGGATTACAGCTCATTCTACTAGAGCTGTGGCTTCCACCTGGGCCTTTAAAAATGAGGCCTCTGTTGAACAGATTTGCAAGGCTGCGACTTGGTCTTCGCTTCACACCTTTTCAAAATTTTACAAATTTGACACTTTTGCTTCTTCGGAGGCTGTTTTTGGGAGAAAGGTTCTACAGGCAGTGGTTCCTTCCGTTTAAGTTCCTGCCTTGTCCCTCCCATCATCCGTGTACTTTAGCTTTGGTATTGGTATCCCACAAGTAATGGATGATCCGTGGACTGGATACACTTAACAAGAGAAAACATAATTTATGCTTACCTGATAAATTTATTTCTCTTGTAGTGTATCCAGTCCACGGCCCGCCCTGTCCTTTTAAGGCAGGTCTAAATTTTAATTAAACTACAGTCACCACTGCACCCTATGGTTTCTCCTTTCTCGTCTTGTTTCGGTCGAATGACTGGATATGACAGTGAGGGGAGGAGCTATATAACAGCTCTGCTGTGGGTGATCCTCTTGCAACTTCCTGTTGGGAAGGAGAATATCCCACAAGTAATGGATGATCCGTGGACTGGATACACTACAAGAGAAATAAATTTATCAGGTAAGCATAAATTATGTTTTTGGCTAAGAAGCAAAATACGCTTAGCCTATGAGACTGCTGGACAGCAGACTCCTGAAAGGATTACAGCTCATTCCACTAGAGCTGTGGCTTCCACTTGGGCCTTTAAAAATGAGGCTTCTGTTGAACAGATTTGCAAGGCGGCGACTTGGTCTTCGCTTCATACTTTTTCAAAATTTTACAAATTTGATACTTTTGCTTCTTCGGAGACTATTTTTGGGAGAAAGGTTTTACAGGCAGTTGTACCTTCCGTTTAAGTACCTGCCTTGTCCCTCCCTTCATCCGTGTACTTTGGTATTGGTATCCCACAAGTAATGGATGATCCGTGGACTGGATACACCTTACAAGAGAAAACAAAATTAATGCTTACCTGATAAATTTATTTCTCTTGTGGTGTATCCAGTCCACGGCCCGCCCTGTCATTTTAAGGTAGGTAATTTTTAAATTTAAACTACAGTCACCACTGCACCCTATGGTTTCTCCTTTCTCTGCTTGTTTTCGGTCGACTTACTGGATATGGTAGTGAGGGGAGGAGCTATATAACAGCTCAGCTGTGGGTGTCCTCTTGCAACTTCCTGTTGGGAATGAGAATATCCCACAAGTAATGGATGATCCGTGTACTGTATACACCACAAGAGAAATACATTTATCAGGTAAGCATAAATTGTGTTTTTTGACAAAATGAGTCCTCGGCCCGCCCTGTTCTTATAAGACAGGTTGGTGGTTATTGTAAACTTCAGACACCTCTGCACCTTGGTTTTTCCTTTCTATCCTTAACTTCGGTCGAATGACTGAAGTGGGATGGAAGGGAGGAGCTATTTAACAACTTTGCTGTGGTGCTTTTTGCCACCTCCTGCTGACCAGGAGGTGAATATCCCATTAGTAATTAAGATGATCCGTGGACTCATCGTGTCAAAAAAGAAATACATTTATCAGGTAAGCATACATTTTCTTTTTCGTAAGATTTAGTATCTCTCAATTGTTTTTCAGCTTCATATCTATATTTGGTGAGAGGCCAAATCACAATATTCCCACCTTTTGTCAGAATTGCGTATAATTATATCATCCAACTTTTTCATATCTTGAAGGGCTTGAAATTCAGATCTTGATAAATTTTGGTTAGTCCATTTCTCTCTTAGATTGATGATTTTCTTGCAGACCACTTCATTAAAAACTTCCAATTGTGGACAGTTGTTAATCTTAGGCATGTATTGAGACTTATTTTTGATATCTCTCCAATTTGGTTCTCATTTAGGTTCATTATCACTTAATAATTCTTCAAGAGTTTCATGAGAGTTTCTCTCCTCTTCAGACCAATTCGAAGTATCATTGCTGCTATTTGTATGGTCTCTGCTATTAGAGTACATTCTTTTAAGTGCAATCTTTCTCAAGAATAAGTGAACATCTTTTATAAATCAAATTTGTCTCCTTTTGATGTAGGACAGAAAGACATGCCTTTAGATAATACATTTTTATGGTCCGAAGTTAATATTTTATGAGATAAGTTAATTATCCTCATTGTTTCCGAAAATGGACTCGGATCCCTTTTGTATGGCTTCCAGTTTCTTGTGAGATTGGGTTTTGTTGTTCATTTGTTTTTTTGGTTTGCTTCCTACCTCTTCTTGTAGGTTTGGTTCAGAAGAGGCATTTCAAAAAAAATCTTTTCTCTTTCTTAGAGTCATTCTATTATTACTATTGATTTCAGCATTTAGATTTTGTGGTTCTGAATCTGATCAAGGGTATCTTGTTCTTCCCCTTTAGTGTCTGAGATATCACTTTGTACAATATTGACTTTAGAAGGTTTCTCTTTGTTATAATTTGCTCTCTTTTTCCAATTATAAACTTTCTTATTTGCATAATCTGTTTTAGCTCGACTTAGTTTGCCCTGTTTGATTTGTTTGATCTCTTGTTCGTATTTATCTAACTCTCTTTTTGGATTTTTTTATATGACACATCAAATTCTTTCAATGTTTTTAAAATCTTTAAGTTTGGTATTCAGTTCTTGTATTTGGGCTTCTAAAATATCGTACTCAGATTTGTCGTGCTTAATTAGGATTTGCATTTAATTTTTCAGAGCATTCGGAAAGTGCCTCTTCCCATTCTGTAACCAGCTCAGGGTTGCGGAACTCAAAAGCAGGGAACAACTGAATCCTCAAACCCCTTGGAATAAGTTTTAATTCAATATATTTTTTAAAAAAAACCCATAATTTGTGTTGTAATGATTTCTTTAAGGGATTGATTCATTATATCTTCAGAATTACTTGAGCTAGTCGGTGGATTTTGAAAAACTTTAAGTCTGCTTCTCTTTTCTGTTGTCTTGAGTACCTATCTTGTTCCCATTTAGTTGACATGTTTAATAATAATTATTTATGTGGTGCTTATGTTAACCGTTAGATGTGTGCTCTATTGGTGGAAACACCTGATTGCCAGTTGGGAGCTGCTTAAATTCTATTGGCTATTCAAATCGGCCAATAGAATTTAAGCAGCTCTCATCCTATTGGCTGATTTGAAAATTTTCAGCCAATAGGAATGCAACAGTACCCCAATATAAAGGGGTAACTTGCATTCAAGCTTCAGTGTGCGGCAGTGATCGCATAAAGAGGAGGCTCCGCACTGGATGTCATCGCCGCCGCCGGTCCTGGTCGGCTCTGCGCCACTGGGATGAAGATAGAAGATTCCCCCGCGATGGAGGAAGATGTCGCCGCCTGGATGAAGACTTCTCGCCGCCTGGATGAAGATGGATGTCTACTTCAGGAACTGTGAGTAGATTTTCTGGGGTTAGTGTTAGGTCTTTTTTTTTTTTTAAGATTAGGGATTTTTTTTTATTTTAATGGGCACAAAAGATCTGATTGCCCTTTTAAGGGCAATGTCCATACAAATGCCCCTTTTAATTTCACAGGTAAGTTTTTTATTTATTTTAAGGTAGTTATATTGTAATTTTAACTTAAAGTTAGGGGGGGGGTTAGGTTTAGGGGTTAATAGTTTAATTTAGTGTTTTGCGATGTGCGGGGCGCGTGGTTTAGAGGTTAATAGTTTTAGTTTAGTATTATCGATGTGTGGGGCTGGCGGTTTAGGAGTTAATAGATTTATTTTAGTAGTAGTGATGTGGGGGGCTGGCGGTTTAGGGGTTAATAGGTTTATTTAGTGTCCGCAATGTCAGAGGGCGGCGGTTTAGGGGTTAATAATTTTAATTAGTGTCGGCGATGTTGGGGGGCGGCGGATTAGGGGTATTTAGACTAGGGGTTTATGTTAGGGTGTTAGGTTTTTAGATAACTACCCCCCCCATAGACATCAATGTGGATTGTGTTTTGGCGATCACCATTCCGTGATTGTGGGTGTTAGTTTGTTTTCTAACGCTTTCTCTTCATTGATGTCTATGAGGGAAAACGTGCACGAACGCATTGAGTCAGACCTTGGGTTTTGTGCGGTATGGAGCTTATCGCACAACAAGAGAAGGTTTTTCAGTAACTTGTAATGACAGCGCTATGGAGACTACGATGCGGCTAATTTTTTTTGTGTTATTTACGCACCCGGTTTAGCGCATAACTTTTTAATCTTGGTGATTTTAATTTCTAAAGCCTGTATTGTGTTTTTTTTCTGTTTTACCTATCGGTTGGTATGACTCCTTTGCTTATGCTGACCTACTGTCATGTTTTGTCTCAGGATATCATGTGAGAGCCTCATTGTCTGGAACAGTTGCTTTAAAGGAAGATTAGTAGATGCCATACTGATTGAAAATAACAAATTTATTTAAACAACAAAATACTTTTGTTTAAGCAAATACTTGCAGAATATTTAAATATGCTACTCAGGTATGTTAAGACCACATACAGCAGGAGTGAAAATAAACAAAACTAGTAAGCAGAGATGCAGATTCAAAAAGGAAAGTCTTTCTCCTGGTAATAACTGAAATGTAAGATTTGCACAAGGCATAAAACAACTTGTAAACAGGTAGCAGGTTTAAAGGTAAAGTCTTTCTCCTGGTAATTGCTGAGTGCAGGAATTGCACAAGGCAGGAAACAAACTTGTTAACTGGTAACAGGTTAAAAGGTAAAGTCTTTCTCCTGGTTATAGCTGAGTGAAGGAATTGCACAAGGCAGGAAACAAACTTGTGAACTGGTAACAGGTTTAAAGGTAAAGTCTTTCTCCTGGTAACTGCTGAGTGCAGGAATTGCACAAGGCAGGAAACAGACATGTAAACTGGTAACAGGTGTAAAGGTAAAGTCTTTCTCCTGTTTATAGCTGAGTGCAGGAATTGCACAAGGCAGGAAACAAACTTGTGAACTGGTAACAGGTTTAAAGGTAAAGTCTTTCTCCTGGTAACTGCTGAGTGCAGGAATTGCACAAGGCAGGAAACAGACTTGTAAACTGGTAACAGGTGTAAAGGTAAAGTCTTTCTCCTGTTTATAGCTGAGTGCAGGAATTGCACAAGGCAGGAAACAAACTTGTGAACTGGTAACAGGTTTAAAGATAGTCTTTCTCCTGGTTATAGCTGAGTGTAGGAATTGCACAAGGCAGGAAACAAACTTGTGAACTGGTAACAGGTTTAAAGGTAAAGTCTTTCTCCTGGTTATAGCTGAGTGCAGGAAATGCACAAGGCAGGATACAAACTTGTGAACTGGTAACAGGTTTAAAGGTAAAGGCTTTCTCCTGGTAATAGCCGAGTGCAGGAATTGCATAAAGCAGGAAACAAACTTGTAGATTGGTACCAGGTTTAAAGGTAAAGGCTTTCTCCTGGTAATACCTTGTAAACAGGTGCAAAGGTGAAATCTTTCTCCAAAGAAGTACAGGAAACAGGTTCTGACTTGACAAAACAGATCCAATGTGAAGACCCTAATGCAGACTAAAAGCCATCCTTAAATAGGGAGGTTTTGCACAGGGTTGGTTCTGATTAATTCCAGAATTGAGAACACCTGTGTGTTGCACAGGTGTAATAACAAGTAAGGCAAATATTTATTTATCAGATCTTTTAAGATCAATGCTATTGCTAGAACTGGCTGTGGCTCAACATGTAAGCAAACAGAAATAGCAACCACAGAGCCACAGGTTCAAATCCCCACACAGCCCTTCTTAGCAGAATGCCTCCCAGACCTTTTCTTTTTCTTTTTAGTCTGGAGGGTTGGTTCATGACACCTACCTCCTTTTTTTAAAAAAAAAAACCCAACAACTTTCTAACACTATTTGTATAGGTTTCCTTCTGGTACCTTTTTATTATTATTTGTTTTGTGTTAACCTATTTTCATATTATAATTTTTATATTGCTTCAGACATGAGGAAGAAAAGTATTTTTCTTGAAAGTTTATCTTTTAGGTATAAAATGTTAGTCCATTAACAATATATCAGTGTTTATTAAAGAGATATGAAACCCAAAATATTTTTCTCCAACATAGGTGTGTCCGGTCCACGGCGTCATCCTTACTTGTGGGATATTCTCTTCCCCAACAGGAAATGGCAAAGAGCCCAGCAAAGCTGGTCACATGATCCCTCCTAGGCTCCGCCTACCCCAGTCATTCTCTTTGCCGTTGTACAGGCAACATCTCCACGGAGATGGCTTCGAGTTTTTTAGTGTTTAACTGTAGTTTTTATTATTCAATCAAGAGTTTGTTATTTTAAAATAGTGCTGGTATGTACTATTTACTCAGAAACAGAAAAGAGATGAAGATTTCTGTTTGTATGAGGAAAATGATTTTAGCAACCGTTACTAAAATCCATGGCTGTTCCACACAGGACTGTTGAGAGGAATTAACTTCAGTTGGGGGAACAGTGAGCAGTCTCTTGCTGCTTGAGGCATGACACATTCTAACAAGACGATGTAATGCTGGAAGCTGTCATTTTCCCTATGGGATCCGGTAAGCCATGTTTATTAAGATAGTAAATAAGGGCTTCACAAGGGCTTATTAAGACTGTAGACTTTTTCTGGGCTAAATCGATTCATTATTAACACATATTTAGCCTTGAGGAATCATTTAATCTGGGTATTTTGATAAGATTATATCGGCAGGCACTTTTTTAGACACCTTATTCTTTAGGGGCTTTCCCAAATCATAGGCAGAGCCTCATTTTCGCGCCGGTGTTGCGCACTTGTTTTTGAGAGGCATGGCATGCAGTCGCATGTGTGAGGAGCTCTGATACATAGAAAAGACTTTCTGAAGGCGTCATTTGGTATCGTATTCCCCTTTGGGCTTGGTTGGGTCTCAGCAAAGCAGATACCAGGGACTGTAAAGGGGTTAAAGTTAAAAACGGCTCCGGTTCCGTTATTTTAAGGGTTAAAGCTTCCAAATTTGGTGTGCAATACTTTTAAGGCTTTAAGACACTGTGGTGAAATTTTGGTGAATTTTGAACAATTCCTTCATATTTTTTCGCAATTGCAGTAATAAAGTGTGTTCAGTTTAAAATTTAAAGTGACAGTAACGGTTTTATTTTAAAACGTTTTTTGTACTTTGTTATCAAGTTTATGCCTGTTTAACATGTCTGAACTACCAGATAGACTGTGTTCTGAATGTGGGGAAGCCAGAGTTCCTTCTCATTTAAATAAATGTGATTTATGTGATAATGACAATGATGCCCAAGATGATTCCTCAAGTGAGGGGAGTAAGCATGGTACTGCATCATTCCCTCCTTCGTCTACACGAGTCTTGCCCACTCAGGAGGCCCCTAGTACATCTAGCGCGCCAATACTCCTTACTATGCAACAATTAACGGCTGTAATGGATAATTCTGTCAAAAACATTTTAGCCAAAATGCACACTTATCAGCGTAAGCGCGACTGCTCTGTTTTAGATACTGAAGAGCATGACGACGCTGATAATAATGGTTCTGAAGGGCCCCTAATACAGTCTGATGGGGCCAGGGAGGTTTTGTCTGAGGGAGAAATTACAGATTCAGGGAACATTTCTCAACAAGCTGAACCTGATGTGATTACGTTTAAATTTAAGTTGGAACATCTCCGCGCTCTGCTTAAGGAGGTATTATCCACTCTGGATGATTGTGACAATTTGGTCATCCCAGAGAAGCTATGTAAAATGGACAAGTTCCTAGAGGTCCCGGGGCTCCCAGAAGCTTTTCCTATACCCAAGCGGGTGGCGGACATTGTAAATAAAGAATGGGAAAGGCCCGGTATTCCTTTCGTCCCTCCCCCCATATTTAAAAAATTGTTTCCTATGGTCGACCCCAGAAAGGACTTATGGCAGACAGTCCCCAAGGTCGAGGGAGCGGTTTCCACTTTAAACAAACGCACCACTATACCCATAGAAGATAGTTGTGCTTTCAAAGATCCTATGGATAAAAAATTAGAAGGTTTACTTAAAAAAATGTTTGTTCAGCAGGGTTACCTTCTACAACCAATTTCATGCATTGTCCCTGTCGCTACAGCCGCATGTTTCTGGTTCGATGAGCTGGTAAAGGCGGTCGATAGTGATTCTCCTCCTTATGAGGAGATTATGGACAGAATCAATGCTCTCAAATTGGCTAATTCTTTCACCCTAGACGCCACTTTGCAATTGGCTAGGTTAGCGGCTAAGAATTCTGGGTTTGCTATTGTGGCGCGCAGAGCGCTTTGGTTGAAATCTTGGTCAGCTGATGCGTCTTCCAAGAACAAGCTACTTAACATTCCTTTCAAGGGGAAAACGCTGTTTGGCCCTGACTTGAAAGAGATTATCTCTGATATCACTGGGGGTAAGGGCCATGCCCTTCCTCAGGATCGGCCTTTCAAGGCCAAAAATAAACCTAATTTTCGTCCCTTTCGTAGAAACGGACCAGCCCAAAGTGCTACGTCCTCTAAGCAAGAGGGTAATACTTCTCAAGCCAAGCAAGCTTGGAGACCAATGCAAGGCTGGAACAAGGGAAAGCAGGCCAAGAAACCTGCCACTGCTACCAAGACAGCATGAAATGTTGGCCCCCGATCCGGGACCGGATCTGGTGGGGGGCAGACTCTCTCTCTTCGCTCAGGCTTGGGCAAGAGATGTTCTGGATCCTTGGACACTAGAAATAGTCTCCCAAGGTTATCTTCTGGAATTCAAGGGGCTTCCCCCAAGGGGGAGGTTCCACAGGTCTCAGTTGTCTTCAGACCACATAAAAAGACAGGCATTCTTACATTGTATAGAAGACCTGTTAACAATGGGAGTGATTCATCCTGTTCCATTAGGAGAACAAGGGAAGGGGTTCTACTCCAATCTGTTCATAGTTCCGAAAAAAGAGGGAACGTTCAGACCAATCTTAGATCTCAAGATCTTAAACAAGTTTCTCAAGGTTCCATCGTTCAAGATGGAAACCATTCGAACAATTCTTCCTTCCATCCAGGAAGGTCAATTCATGACCACGGTGGATTTAAAGGATGCGTATCTACATATTCCTATCCACAAGGAACATCATCGGTTCCTAAGGTTCGCATTCCTGGACAAGCATTACCAGTTCGTGGCGCTTCCTTTCGGATTAGCCACTGCTCCAAGGATTTTCACAAAGGTACTAGGGTCCCTTCTAGCTGTGCTAAGACCAAGGGGCATTGCTGTAGTACCTTACTTGGACGACATTCTGATTCAAGCGTCGTCCCTTCCTCAAGCAAAGGCTCACACGGACATCGTCCTGGCCTTTCTCAGATCTCACGGATGGAAAGTGAACGTGGAAAAGAGTTCTCTATCTCCGTCGACAAGGGTTCCCTTCTTGGGAACAATAATAGACTCCTTAGAAATGAGGATTTTTCTGACAGAGGCCAGAAAAACAAGACTTCTAGACTCTTGTCGGATACTTCATTCCGTTCCTCTTCCTTCCATAGCGCAGTGCATGGAAGTGATAGGTTTGATGGTAGCGGCAATGGACATAGTTCCTTTTGCGCGCATTCATCTAAGACCATTACAACTGTGCATGCTCAGTCAGTGGAATGGGGACTATACAGACTTGTCTCCGAGGATACAAGTAAATCAGAGGACCAGAGACTCACTCCGTTGGTGGCTGTCCCTGGACAACCTGTCACAAGGGATGACCTTCCGCAGACCAGAGTGGGTCATTGTCACGACCGACGCCAGTCTGATGGGCTGGGGCGCGGTCTGGGGATCCCTGAAAGCTCAGGGTCTTTGGTCTCGGGAAGAATCTCTTCTACCGATAAATATTCTGGAACTGAGAGCGATATTCAATGCTCTCAAGGCTTGGCCTCAGCTAGCGAGGGCCAAGTTCATACGGTTTCAATCAGACAACATGACAACTGTTGCGTACATCAACCATCAGGGGGGAACAAGGAGTTCCCTGGCGATGGAAGAAGTGACCAAAATCATTCAATGGGCGGAGTCTCACTCCTGCCACCTGTCTGCAATCCACATCCCAGGAGTGGAAAATTGGGAAGCGGATTTTCTGAGTCGTCAGACATTGCATCCGGGGGAGTGGGAACTCCATCCGGAAATCTTTGTCCAAATCACTCAACTGTGGGGCATTCCAGACATGGATCTGATGGCCTCTCGTCAGAACTTCAAAGTTCCTTGCTACGGGTCCAGATCCAGGGATCCCAAGGCGGCTCTAGTGGATGCACTAGTAGCACCTTGGACCTTCAAACTAGCTTATGTATTCCCGCCGTTTCCTCTCATCCCCAGGCTGGTAGCCAGGATCAATCAGGAGAGGGCGTCGGTGATCTTGATAGCTCCTGCGTGGCCACGCAGGACTTGGTTTGCAGATCTGGTGAATATGTCATCGGCTCCACCATGGAAGCTACCTTTGAGACGAGACCTTCTTGTTCAAGGTCCGTTCGAACATCCGAATCTGGTCTCACTCCAGCTGACTGCTTGGAGATTGAACGCTTGATCTTATCGAAGCGAGGGTTCTCAGATTCTGTTATCGATACTCTTGTTCAGGCCAGAAAGCCTGTAACTAGAAAGATTTACCACAAAATTTGGAAAAAATATATCTGTTGGTGTGAATCTAAAGGATTCCCTTGGGACAAGGTTAAGATTCCTAAGATTCTATCCTTCCTTCAAGAAGGATTGGAAAAAGGATTATCTGCAAGTTCCCTGAAGGGACAGATTTCTGCCTTGTCTGTGTTACTTCACAAAAAGCTGGCAGCTGTGCCAGATGTTCAAGCCTTTGTTCAGGCTCTGGTTAGAATCAAGCCTGTTTACAAACCTTTGACTCCTCCTTGGAGTCTCAACTTAGTTCTTTCAGTTCTTCAGGGGGTTCCGTTTGAACCCTTACATTCCGTTGATATTAAGTTATTATCTTGGAAAGTTTTGTTTTTGGTTGCAATTTCTTCTGCTAGAAGAGTTTCAGAATTATCTGCTCTGCAGTGTTCTCCTCCTTATCTGGTGTTCCATGCAGATAAGGTGGTTTTACGTACTAAACCTGGTTTTCTTCCAAAAGTTGTTTCTAACAAAAACATTAACCAGGAGATTATCGTACCTTCTCTGTGCCCGAAACCAGTTTCAAAGAAGGAACGTTTGTTGCACAATTTGGATGTTGTTCGCGCTCTAAAATTCTATTTAGACGCTACAAAGGATTTTAGACAAACATCTTCCTTGTTTGTTGTTTATTCCGGTAAAAGGAGAGGTCAAAAAGCAACTTCTACCTCTCTCTCTTTTTGGATTAAAAGCATCATCAGATTGGCTTACGAGACTGCCGGACGGCAGCCTCCCGAAAGAATCACAGCTCATTCCACTAGGGCTGTGGCTTCCACATGGGCCTTCAAGAACGAGGCTTCTGTTGATCAGATATGTAGGGCAGCGACTTGGTCTTCACTGCACACTTTTACCAAATTTTACAAGTTTGATACTTTTGCTTCTTCTGAGGCTATTTTTGGGAGAAAGGTTTTGCAAGCCGTGGTGCCTTCCATCTAGGTGACCTGATTTGCTCCCTCCCATCATCCGTGTCCTAAAGCTTTGGTATTGGTTCCCACAAGTAAGGATGATGCCGTGGACCGGACACACCTATGTTGGAGAAAACAGAATTTATGTTTACCTGATAAATTACTTTCTCCAACGGTGTGTCCGGTCCACGGCCCGCCCTGGTTTTTTAATCAGGTCTGATAATTTATTTTCTTTAACTACAGTCACCACGGTATCGTATGGTTTCTCCTATGCAAATATTCCTCCTTAACGTCGGTCGAATGACTGGGGTAGGCGGAGCCTAGGAGGGATCATGTGACCAGCTTTGCTGGGCTCTTTGCCATTTCCTGTTGGGGAAGAGAATATCCCACAAGTAAGGATGACGCCGTGGACCGGACACACCGTTGGAGAAAGTAATTTATCAGGTAAACATAAATTCTGTTTTTTTGCGATTCAGACAGAGTATACTATTTTAAAAAACTTTCCAATTTACTGTTGTTATCAAATTAGCTTCGTTCCTATGGTATTCTGTGTTGAAGAGATACCTAGATAGGCATCTGGAGCACTCGATGGCAGGAAATAGTACTGCCATCTTGCAAAACTGCTGCCATATAGTACTCCAGAAATGGTTTGACTCCTAAGCATACATCCCTGCTTTTCAACAAAGGATACAAAGAAAATTGATAATATAAGTAAATTAGAAAATTGTTTATAATCATCACATGCTCTATTTGAATCTTGAAAGATAAATTTTGGGTTTCATATTTCTTTATCTTAGTGAAACATTTACATTTATGTAGATATTTCAGTGCCTACATTTTATATTTTATCAATTAAATGTTTCTTATAGTGTTTTTTTTTTTAGTTTTTCGTATTTCTGTATATGAATCTTCACTATTTTGACAGTGAATGTCCAGCTCTGTGAAATGGGTAAATAAATAAAATATAAAAGCCATTTACCAAATGATTGTTTTGCACTATAGATTGGGGGACATGAACCCCCATTTTTTTCTACTACTTCTATTACCTGATTTGCTTAGTTCTCTTGGTATCCTTTGTTGAAAAGTATATCTAAATAGGCACAGGAGCTGGGAGTTAGCTGCATATATGTGCCTCTTGCCATTGACTTACCAATGTGTTCCGTTAGCTCCCGGTGGAGCTTTGCTGCTCCTTTAGTTAATGATACTAAGAGAATGAAGCAAAATGTATAATAGAACTAAACTGCAATTTTCTCCTGTTAAGTGTAGTCAGTCCACGGGTCATCCATTACTTATGGGATATTAACTCCTCCCTAACAGGAAGTGCAAGAGGATCACCCAAGCAGAGCTGCTATATAGCTCCTCCCCTCTACGTCATACCCAGTCATTCTCTTGCACCTAACTAATAGATAGGATGTGTGAGAGGACTGTGGTTGTTAAACTTAGTTTTTATTTCTTCAATCAAAAGTTTGTTATTTTAAACGGCACCTGAGTGTGTTGTTTTTTCTCAGGCAGCATTAGAAGAAGAATCTACCTGAGTTTGTGTATGATCTTAGCGGACGTAACTAAGATCCATTTGCTGTTCTCGGCCATTCTGAGGAGCGAGGTAACTTCAGAACAGGGGACAGCGGGCAGGTTCACCTGCAAGGAGGTATGTTGCAGTATATTATTTTCTAAGGAATGGAATTGACTGAGAAAATACTGCTAATACCGATGTAATGTAAGTACAGCCTTAAATGCAGTAGTAGCAACTGGTATCAGGCTGATATGTATGTATGTTTACACTTAAGTATTTCTGGGGAATGGCACTTCACTGGGAAAATACTGTATACATATAACTTTTTAGCCTAATCTGCAGTGTGAGCGGCTAGCAGCAGGCTTTTTAATAACATTTCATAATTTATATTTTAAACGTTTACTGGCATGTTAATCGTTTATTTATCTGAGGTACTTGGTGAAAAATTTTTTGGGCGTTATTTTCCACATGGCTGTCGTTTGTTTTGAATTAAATCAGTTTACTGAGCTTCCCTCACTGTTGTATTATGAGTGGGAGCGGCCTATTTTGGCGCTTTTATTGCGCAGTCACAGTCTGCCTTTTTCTCCTTGCATGATCCAGGACGTCTCTACAGAGCTCAGGGGTCTCCAAAACTAGTTTTGAGGGAGGTAATCACTCACAGCAGACCTGTGAGACTGTGCTTTGACTGTGATAAAAACGCTTATATTTTCAATTGTTATCCGTTTTTTGGTATTAAGGGGGTTAATCATCCATTGCTAGTGGGTGCAATCCTTTGCTAACTTAATGCATTTACTGTGAAAATTTGTTTTCTATAACTAATCCGGTTCATTGTTATTTCAACTGTGACAGTTTTTGTGTGCTTCTTAAAGGCACAGTAACGTTTTTTATATTGCTTGTAAATTTATTTGAAAAGTATTTTCCAAGCTTGCTAGGCTAATTGCTAGTTTGTTTTAACATGTCTGACACAGAGGAATCTCTTTGTGCAATATGTTCAAAGGCCAATGTGGAGCCCAATAGAAATTTGTGTACTAATTGCATTGATGCTACTTTAAATAAAAGCCAATCTGTACATGTCAAGAAAATTTCACCAGACAACGAGGGGAAAGTTATGCCGACTAACTCTCCTCACGTGTCAGTACCTGCATCTCCCGCTCAGGAGGTGCGTGATATTGCGACGCCAAGTACATCAGGTCGGCCATTACAAATCACTTTACAAGACATGGCTAATGTTATGACTGAAGTTTTATCTAAATTGCCAGAACTTAGAGGTAAACGCGACCACTCTGGGGTGAGAACAGAGTACGCTGATAATGTTAGAGCCATGTCTGATACTGCGTCACAATTGGCAGAACATGAAGACGGAGAGCTTCATTCTGTGGGTGACGGATCTGATCCAAATAAACTGGACTCAGACATTTCAAATTTTAAATTTAAGCTTGAGAACCTCCGTGTATTATTAGGGGAGGTATTAGCGGCTCTGAATGATTGTAACACGGTTGCAATCCCAGAGAAATTATGTAGGCTGGATAGATACTATGCGGTACCGGCATGTACTGACGTTTTTCCTATACCTAAGAGGCTTACAAAGATTATTACCAAGGAGTGGGATAGGCCGGGTGTGTGCCCTTTTCCCCCCTCCTATATTTAGAAAAATGTTTCCAATAGACGCCACCACACGGGACTTATGGCAGACGGTCCCTAAGGTGGAAGGAGCAGTTTCTACTCTGGCTAAGCGTACCACTATCCCGGTGGAGGATAGCTGTGCCTTTTCAGATCCAATGGATAAAAAGTTAGAGGGTTACCTTAAGAAAATGTTTACTCAACAAGGTTTTATATTACAACTCCTCGCATGCATTGCGCCTGTCACGGCTGCGGCGGCATTCTGGTTTGAGTCCCTAGAAGAGACCATTAGCTCAGTTCCATTGGATGAAATTATAGACAAGCTTAGAGTCCTTAAGCTAGCTAATTCATTTATTTCTGATGCCGTAGTACATTTAACTAAGCTTACGGCTAAGAATTCCGGATTCGCCATTCAGGCGCGCAGAGCGCTGTGGCCAAAATCCTGGTCAGCCGATGTGACTTCTAAATCTAAATTGCTTAACATACCTTCCAAAGGGCAGACATTATTTGGGCCCGGTTTGAAAGAAATTATCGCTGACATTACTGGAGGTAAGGGCCATGCCCTGCCTCAAGACAGAGCCAAACCAAGGGCTAAACAGTCTAATTTTCGTGCCTTTCGTAACTTCAAGGCAGGAGCAGCATCAACTTCCTCCGCTCCAAAACAGGAAGGAACTGTTGCTCGTTACAGACAGGGCTGGAAACCTAACCAGACCTGGAACAAGGGCAAGCAGGCCAGAAAACCTGCTGCTGCCCCTAAGACAGCATGAAGTGAGGGCCCCCAATCCGGAAACGGATCTAGTAGGGGGCAGACTTTCTCTCTTCGCCCAGGCTTGGGCAAGAGATGTCCAGGATCCCTGGGCGTTAGAGATCATATCTCAGGGATATCTTCTGGACTTCAAAGCTTCTCCTCCAAAAGGGAGATTTCATCTTTCAAGGTTGTCAGCAAACCAGACAAAGAAAGAGGCGTTTCTACGCTGTGTACAAGATCTTTTGCTAATGGGAGTGATCCACCCGGTTCCGCGGTCGGAACACGGACAAGGGTTTTACTCAAATCTGTTTGTGGTTCCCAAGAAAGAAGGAACCTTCAGACCAATCTTGGATTTAAAGATCCTAAACAAATTCCTAAGAGTTCCATCGTTCAAAATGGAAACTTACATCATCTTACCCATGATCCAAAAGGGTCAGTACATGACCACAGTGGATCTAAAGGATGCGTACCTTCACATACCGATTCACAAGGATCATTACCGGTACCTAAGGTTTGCCTTCCTAGACAGACATTACCAGTTTGTAGCTCTTCCCTTCGGGTTGGCTACTGCTCCAAGAATCTTCACAAAGGTTCTGGGTTCTCTCCTGGCGGTACTAAGACCGCGAGGAATATCGGTAGCTCCGTACCTAGACGACATTCTGATACAAGCGTCAAGTTTCCAAGCTGCCAAGTATCATACAGAGTTAGTAATGGCATTTCTAAGGTCACATGGGTGGAAGGTGAACGAAGAAAAGAGTTCTCTATTGCCACTCACAAGAGTTCCTTTCTTAGGGACTCTTATAGATTCGGCAGAAATGAAAATTTACCTGACAGAGGACAGGTTAACAAAACTCCTAAATGCTTGCCGTGTCCTTCATTCCATTCCACACCCGTCAGTGGCTCAATGCATGGAGGTAATCGGTTTAATGGTAGCGGCAATGGACATAGTTCCCTTTGCACGCCTGCATCTCAGACCACTGCAACTGTGCATGCTAAGTCAGTGGAATGGGGATTACTCAGATTTGTCCCCTATGCTGAATCTGGATCAAGAGACCAGAAATTCTCTTCTATGGTGGCTCTCTCGGCCACATCTGTCCAAGGGGATGCCCTTCAGCAGACCAGATTGGACGATTGTAACAACAGACGCCAGCCTGCTAGGTTGGGGCGCTGTCTGGAATTCCCTGAAGACTCAGGGATCATGGACTCAGGAGGAGAGACTCCTTCCAATAAACATTCTGGAATTAAGAGCAGTTTTCAATGCCCTTCTAGCTTGGCCTCAGCTAGCAACTCTGAGGTTCATCAGGTTTCAGTCGGACAACATCAGACTGTGGCTTACATCAACCATCAAGGAGGGACAAGGAGTTCCCTAGCGATGATGGAAGTCTCAAAGATAATTCTCTGGGCAGAGTCTCACTCTTGCCACCTATCAGCGATCCACATCCCAGGCGTGGAGAACTGGGAGGCGGATTTCCTAAGCCGCCAGACTTTTCATCCGGGGGAGTGGGAACTTCATCCGGAGGTCTTTGCCCAAATACTTCGGCGTTGGGGCAAACCAGATATGGATCTCATGGCGTCTCGCCAGAACGCCAAGCTTCCTTGTTACGGGTCCAGGTCCAGGGACCCGGGAGCGGTCCTGATTGATGCTCTGACAGCACCTTGGACCTTCAAGATGGCTTATGTGTTTCCACCCTTCCCGATGCTTCCTCGATTGATTGCCAGGATCAAACAGGAGAAAGCATCGGTGATTCTAATAGCGCCTGCGTGGCCACGCAGGACCTGGTATGCAGATCTAGTGGACATGTCATCCTGTCCACCTTGGTCTCTGCCTCTGAGACAGGACCTTCTAATTCAGGGTCCTTTCAAACATCAAAATCTAATTTCTCTGAAGCT
This sequence comes from Bombina bombina, assembly GCF_027579735.1. Lineage (NCBI taxonomy): Eukaryota > Metazoa > Chordata > Amphibia > Anura > Bombinatoridae > Bombina > Bombina bombina. The sequence continues at coordinate 1,225,849,617 of NC_069500.1, read as the reverse complement.
GACTGCATGGAGATTGAACGCTTGATTCTATCAAAGCGTGGATTTTCGGAGTCAGTAATTGATACCTTAATACAGGCTAGGAAACCTGTTACCAGGAAAATTTACCATAAGATATGGCGTAAATATTTACACTGGTGCGAATCCAAGAGTTACTCATGGAGTAAGGTTAGGATTCCTAGGATATTGTCTTTTCTACAAGAAGGTTTAGAAAAGGGTTTATCTGCAAGTTCTTTAAAGGGACAGATTTCAGCTCTGTCCATCCTTTTACACAAACGTCTGTCAGAAGTTCCAGACGTTCAGGCTTTTTGTCAGGCTTTGGCCAGGATTAAGCCTGTGTTTAAGACTGTTGCTCCACCGTGGAGCTTAAACTTAGTTCTTAACGTTTTACAGGGTGTTCCGTTTGAACCCCTTCATTCCATTGATATCAAGCTGTTATCTTGGAAAGTTCTGTTTTTAATGGCTATTTCCTCGGCTCGAAGAGTCTCTGAGTTATTATCGGCCTTACATTATGATTCTCCTTATCTGATTTTTCATTCAGACAAGGTAGTTCTGCGTACTAAACCTGGGTTCTTACCTAAGGTAGTCACTAACAAGAATATCAATCAAGAGATTGTTGTTCCATCATTGTGCCCTAACCCTTCTTCAAAGAAGGAACGACTTCTGCACAATCTAGACGTAGTCCGTGCCCTGAAATTTTATTTACAGGCAACTAAAGATTTTCGCCAAACTTCTTCCCTGTTTGTCGTTTATTCTGGACAGAGGAGAGGTCAAAAAGCATCTGCTACCTCTCTCTCTTTCTGGCTTCGTAGCATAATACGTTTAGCCTATGAGACTGCTGGACAGCAGCCTCCTGAAAGAATTACAGCTCATTCTACGAGAGCTGTGGCTTCCACGTGGGCCTTTAAGAATGAGGCCTCTGTTGAACAGATTTGCAAGGCTGCAACTTGGTCTTCTCTTCATACCTTTTCCAAATTTTACAAATTTGACACTTTTGCTTCTTCTGAGGCTGTTTTGGGGAGAAAGGTTCTTCAGGCAGTGGTTCCTTCCATGTAAAGATCCTGCCTGTCCCTCCCGTCATCCGTGTACTTTTAGCTTTGGTATTGGTATCCCATAAGTAATGGATGACCCGTGGACTGACTACACTTAACAGGAGAAAACATAATTTATGCTTACCTGATAAATTCCTTTCTCCTGTAGTGTAGTCAGTCCACGGCCCGCCCTGTTTTTTATGGCAGGTCTAAATTTTAAATTAAACTCCAGTCACCACTGCACCCTATAGTTTCTCCTTTCTCGTTTGGTTTTGGTCGAATGACTGGGTATGACGTAGAGGGGAGGAGCTATATAGCAGCTCTGCTTGGGTGATCCTCTTGCACTTCCTGTTAGGGAGGAGTTAATATCCCATAAGTAATGGATGACCTGTGGACTGACTACACTACAGGAGAAAGGAATTTATCAGGTAAGCATAAATTATGTTTTTTTTTAAAATGTATGCTCTATCTGAATTATTAAAGAAAAAAATGGGGTTAATTTCCTTTTAAAGATAGTTTGCCTGTGCACTGTTGAGCTTTTTACTTATTTTGAGACATGAAAATCTTTTCTAATCTCATCTCCTTTTTTTCTGTATTTTCACAGATTTTCAACTGAACTCTCATCTTTCAACCTTGGCAAATATTCACAAGATTTACCATACCCTCAACAGACTGGTATGTTTGTGATGTTGGTGTTTTGACAGATACATATGAACACACACAGATATATATATATATATATATATATATATATATATATATATATATATATATATATTTATTTTACACTTACACACACACACACACATATATATATATACGCGCACATATATATATATATATATATATATATATATATATATATACACGCACATACATTCATTGCATTAGAGCCCTTTGCTGTAAAGTAGATGAAACATGAAAAAAGACATTTATGCAATATTCATATTTAAATGGATAGGAAAGTTAAACTTAAACTTGCATTATTCAGATAGAGCATGTCATTTTCAGGCACTTTGAAATTCACTTCTGTTTTCAAATGTGCTTCTTCTCTTGGTATCCCTTATTATAAATGAATACACACATATCCTACACTAATGGGAGCTAGCTGTTGATTGGTGCCTGCACACATTTGTCTTTTGTGATTGGCTAACTAGTTGTGTTCAGATAGCTGCCAGTAGTGCAATGCTGTTCCTTCAGCAAAGGATACCAAAATAATGAAGTAAATTGGAAAGTTGTTTAAAATTGTATGTTCTATCCATATAATGAAAGAAAATGTTGGGGTTTCCTGAGCCTTTTTGATAAATATTTACTGTATATATTTTACATTCCTATGTTATGCACATAGCAGAATATGTTTTAAGTATTGTGACAGAAAGCAAGGCCTGGTTATAAATGGAAGATATTTAAGACCAAGCATTGTACATGCTATTTCTCCTTTCAGTTAAAACCCCAGGGAGAAAGAGTGTGTATTTGATTATCCCAGACAGCTGGGAAGCTGTCCAGCAGCTAATCACAGGTGTGGCTAATTAGAAGTTGTGAGGGTTTAAATAGCAGCCTCACTTAGGCCTTGAGAGAGAGATATACAGCTACAGAAGCTGGTGTGTGTTTGTTACACTGTGTAAAAGACTTTTGTTCCTGTTAACTGTAAAAGGACATTATTTTTACAAAGCACTTGTGGAATGCTGTGAAGTGCTGGGACACATTTAAAAGCATTTATCTTTGCTGCAGAGGAAGGATTTCCCTCTGTTGAAAATGAACTGCCTGTTTGTTATTGCTGTGAAAAATAAAGCCTTTTGAACTACAGTGACTGTCCTGTGCTGCATTTGTGCCCTAGAAGACCGTGGTTAAAAGTGGTTCCTGTCACACTTGGTGGAGAATACGGGCAACCACGTTGTAAATCTGTGGGCATAATAATCTGCAAGCAACATGGAGGAGGTCATTAAAGCTTTGATCCATTCTAATGCTATACAGCAAGAGACTAACAGAAAAGCTGCTGAAAATAGTGCAGCACTGCAACAGTTGGTCTTGGCCCAGTCAGAGAGTGCTATGCTGCTGGCTAAATCACAGAAGGAGAACACTGAATTGTTGATACAACAGATGGCTGCTGTGCAAGCTGAGACATTCAGGAAGACCCGGGAGGAGCAGCAAAGTGCTACACAGACTCTGCAACGAGAGGTTCAAGCCATATCAGAAAGATTGAACTCTGAATATGTTGGTGGCAGCCAAGGTTCCAGAGTAATAAGGGCTAGTCATTATCTTCAAAAAATGACAGCAGCTGATGATGTTGAGGCGTATCTTTTGGCATTTGAACGCACAGCAGAAAGAGAAAAATGGCCGACAGTTGAGTGGGCGAGTATACTTGCGCCATTTCTTAGTGGTGAACCTCAGAAGGCCTACTTTGATTTAGAGCCAGCACAAGCCAGTGACTATGAGAAATTGAAAGCAGAAATCCTTGCACGCCTGGGGGTGACTTCGGCAGTCCGTGCACAAAGATTCCATTCCTGGATGTTTTCATCTCATAATGCTGCAAGATCCCAGATGTTCGACCTTATACACCTTGCCAGGAAGTGGCTGCAACCAGAGGTTAATTCAGCTACCAAAATAGTGGAACTACTGGTGATGGACCGGTTTCAGCGTGGATTACCTGCTTCCCTACGGCGGTGGGTTAATCAAGGTGATCCTCAAACAGCGGATCAGTTGATTGTATTGGTCGAAAGATTTATAGCTTCTGGAGAAGTTTTGCAACAATCTTCAATGGATCAGCCCCACAATCCCAAGTCCCAGAGCTCTACAAGAACTGGTAAGACTGTTCAGGGGATAAAGGGGATAAGAGAGCAGCAGGTGTATAGTCAAAACACCAGAGACATTTCCCCAGGAATTAAGGAAACATTTAAATATAACCAACCTGTAAGATGTTTTAAATGTAATGAGGTTGGGCATATTGCTAGAGACTGTGATAAAGATGAATTTATGGACTGTAATGTTGCACATTCACTATTGTCTAATAGCAACAGCTCTGTTAATAATGATTCCCATTGGTGTACTGTGACGGTTAATGGTAAAGTGTCTAGGGCTTTGCTTGATTCAGGAAGTATGGTCACACTAGTGGCTAAATCTTTAGTACCAAGTACTAGCTTGGAAAATATTGATGATTTGATAGATCTGGTTGGTGGCCCTGGTAATTTTAAAAAAGCCCAATGGGAGGACCCAACATTGGTAGAGGCAAGAAATAATATCAGGGTTATAAATGATGTTAATTGCAAAGTAAGTCAGCCAGGGAGAAGGAAACCTGAGCAAATATATCATATAAATCTGGTAAAACCTACAGAACTCCCTGTCACTGAACCAGAGGTAAATATATCGGAAACCCTATCTGTACATCAGAAGAGAGAGGTCAAGGATTTTATTAGAATGAACAAAGAGGTATTTTCTGTGGTACCGGGAAAAACTAATGTTATTAAGCATGACATAATAACAGAACCAGGGAAGAAGGTCTGCCTTAAACCCTATAGGGTCCCTGAGGCTCGTAGAAAGGCTATTAAACTGGAGGTAGAAAAAATGTTAAAGCTTGGGGTAATTGAGGAATCACAAAGTGAGTGGAACAGTCCAATCGTGCTTGTTCCAAAGCTGGATGGTTCATTAAGGTTCTGTAATGACTTTCGTAAGCTTAATTGTGTTTCCAAATTTGACACCTACCCAATGCCTAGGGTAGATGAGTTGATAGAAAGGCTAGGAAAAGCACGTTATCTCACTACAATTGATTTAGCAAAAGGGTATTGGCAGGTGCCTCTCACTAGTCAAGCAAAGGAAAAGACAGCTTTTTCAACCCCAGAGGGCTTATTTCAGTATACGGTGTTGCCATTTGGTTTACATGGGGCCCCGGCAACATTCCAGAGGATGATGGATAGAATTCTGAAACCCCATGTTCGTTATGCGGCAGCATATTTGGATGATGTTATAATTTATAGTACAGATTGGGAATCCCATCTTCCAAAAGTTCAAGCAGTACTTGATGCAATACGGTCCACTGGGTTAACTGCCAATCCTGCAAAATGTACCGTTGGTTTACAGGAAGCTAAGTACTTGGGTTATACTATTGGTAGAGGATTAGTTAAACCTCAGACAACAAAAGTAGAGGCCATACAGAACTGGCCACAGCCTCTAACTAAAAAACAAGTAAGAGCATTTATTGGGATAACTAGTTATTATAGAAGGTTTATCCCGAATTTCGCTACAATTGCGGCACCCTTGACAGATCTCTCAAAAGCAAGGGCCCCAATTATGATAAAATGGTCCCCAGAAGCAGAACAAGCTTTTAAGCATTTGAAAGATGCCCTTTGTGCCCATCCAGTTTTGGTAGCCCCCAATTTCGATAAAGATTTTATTGTACAGACAGATGCCTCTGATGTTGGTTTAGGAGCAGTTCTCTCGCAGGAGTGTCAGGGAGAAGAGCATCCTGTCCTTTTCCTAAGCAGAAAACTTATTCCACAGGAAAAGAACTATTCTATAGTGGAGATAGAATGCCTTGCCATTAAGTGGGCTTTAGAGACTCTTAGGTACTATCTGTTGGGAAGAAAATTTAAATTAATAACAGATCATGCTCCTCTCACATGGATGAGTCAGAATAAGGAAACAGATTCAAGGGTTACTAGGTGGTTTCTTAGCTTGCAACCCTTCAATTTTACTGTTGAGCACAGGGCTGGTCTTTTGCAGGGCAATGCTGATGGTGTGTCTCGGGTACATTCATTGATGTCCATGGTCGCTCAACCCACTGGGTGTGAGCTGGGGGGGAGGATATGTGACAGAAAGCAAGGCCTGGTTATAAATGGAAGATATTTAAGACCAAGCATTGTACATGCTATTTCTCCTTTCAGTTAAAACCCCAGGGAGAAAGAGTGTGTATTTGATTATCCCAGACAGCTGGGAAGCTGTCCAGCAGCTAATCACAGGTGTGGCTAATTAGAAGTTGTGAGGGTTTAAATAGCAGCCTCACTTAGGCCTTGAGAGAGAGATATACAGCTACAGAAGCTGGTGTGTGTTTGTTACACTGTGTAAAAGACTTTCTTTCATGTAATTAGCAAGAGTCCATGAGCTAGTGACGTATGGGATATACATTCCTACCAGGAGGGGCAAAGTTTCCCAAACCTTAAAATGCCTATAAATACACCCCTCACCACACCCACAATTCAGTTTTACAAACTTTGCCTCCGATGGAGGTGGTGAAGTAAGTTTGTGCTAGATTCTACGTTGATATGCGCTCCGCAGCAAGTTGGAGCCCGGTTTTCCTCTCAGCGTGCAGTGAATGTCAGAGGGATGTGAGGAGAGTATTGCCTATTTGAATGCAGTGATCTCCTTCTACGGGGTCTATTTCATAGGTTCTCTGTTATCGGTCGTAGAGATTCATCTCTTACCTCCCTTTTCAGATCGACGATATACTCTTATATATACCATTACCTCTGCTGATTCTCGTTTCAGTACTGGTTTGGCTTTCTACAACATGTAGATGAGTGTCCTGGGGTAAGTAAATCTTATTTTCTGTGACACTCTAAGCTATGGTTGGGCACTTTGTTTATAAAGTTCTAAATATATGTATTCAAACATTTATTTGCCTTGACTCAGAATGTTCAACTTTCCTTATTTTTCAGACAGTCAGTTTCATATTTGGGATAATGCATTTGAATTAATCATTTTTTCTTACCTTCAAAAATTTGACTCTTTTTTTCCTGTGGGCTGTTAGGCTCGCGGGGGCTGAAAATGCTTCATTTTATTGCGTCATTCTTGGCGCAGACTTTTTTGGCGCAAAAATTATTTTCCGTTTCCGGCGTCATACGTGTCGCCGGAAGTTGCGTCATTTTTTGACGTTATTTTGCGCCAAAAATGTCGGCGTTCCGGATGTGGCGTCATTTTTGGCGCCAAAAGCATTTAGGCGCCAAATAATGTGGGCGTCTTATTTGGCGCTAAAAAATAAGGGCGTCGCTTTTGTCTCCACATTATTTAAGTCTTATTTTTTCAGTGCTTCTGGTTGCTAGAAGCTTGTTCTTTGGCATTTTTTCCCATTCCTGAAACTGTCATTTAAGGAATTTGATCAATTTTGCTTTACATGTTGTTTTTTCTCTTACATATTGCAAGATGTCTCACGTTGCATCTGAGTCAGAAGATACTACAGGAAAATCGCTGTCTACTGCTGGAGCTACCAAGCTAAGTGTATCTGCTATAATTTTTGGTATCTGTTTCTCCAGCTGTTGTTTGTATTGCATGTCATGACAAACTTATTAATGCAGATAAAATTTCCTTTAGTACTGTTACATTACCTGTTGCTGTTCCGTCAACATCTAATTTTCAGAGTGTTCCTGATAAACATAAGAGATTTTATTTTTTAAATCCATTAAGAAGGCTATGTCTGTTATTTCTCCTTCTAGTTTACATAAGTCTTTTAAAACTTCTCTTTTTTCAGATGAATTTTTAAATGAACATCATCATTCTGATACTGATAATGGTTCTTCTGGTTCAGAGGTTTCTGTCTCAGAGGTTGATGCTGATAAATCTTTGTATTTGTTCAAGATGGAATTTATTCGTTCTTTATTTAAAGAAGAATTAATTGCATTAGAAATAGAGGATTCTGGTCCTCTTGATTCTAAATCTAAACGTTTAAATAAGGTTTTTAAATCTCCTGTAGTTATTCCAGAAGTGTTTAATCTCCCTGATGCTATTTCTGAAGTAATTTCCAGGGAATGGAATAATTTGGGTAATTCTTTTACTCCTTCTAAACGTTTAAGCAATTATATCCTGTGCCATCTGACAGATTAGAGTTTTTTTGGGACAAAATCCCTAAGGTTATGGGGCTGTCTCTACTCCTGCTAAATGTGCTACTATTCCTACGGCAGATAGTAATTCATTTAAGGATCCTTTAGATAGGAAAATTGAATCCTTTCTAAGAAAAGCTTACTTATGTTCAGGTAATCTTCTTAGACTTGCTATATTTTTAGCGGATGTTGCTGCAGCTTCAACTTTTTGGTTAGAAGCTTTAGCGCAACAAGTAACAGATCATAATTTTATAGCATTATTATTATTCTATAACATGCTAATAATTTTATTGGTGATACCATCTTTTGATATCATTAGAGTTGATGTCCGGTATATGTCTCTAGCTATTTTAGCTAGAAAAGCTTTATGGATTAAACTTGGAATACTGATATGTCTTCTAAGTCAACTTTGCTTTCCCTTTCTTTCCAGGGTAATAAATTATTATTTCAACTGTTTCTGGAAGGAAGGGAACTTTTTTTCCAAAGGATAAAAAATCTAAGGTAAATTTAGGTCTAATAATCATTTCGTTCCTTTCCTCACAATAAGGAACAAAAGCCTGATCCTTCATTCTCAGGAGCGGTATCAGTTTGGAAACTATTTCCAGTTTGGAATATATCCAAGCCTTTTAGAAAACCTATAGCCAGCTCCTAAGTACCCATGAAGGTGCGGACCTTATTCCAGCTCAGCTGGTATGGGGCAGATTACGTTTTCTTCAAAGAAATTTTGATCAATTCCGTTCTCAATTTCTGGTTTCAGAACATTGTTTCAGAAAGGTACAGAATTGGCTTCAGTTAAGGCCTCCTGCTAAGAGATATTTTTTTTTTTTTTTTTTTTTTCTTTCCCGTGTCCCAGTTAACACAGCAAAGGCTCAGCATTTCTGAAATGTGTTTCAGATCTAGAGTTGGCTGGAGTAATTATGCCAGTTCCAGTTCTGGAACAGGGGCTGGGGTTTTATTTTATCTCTTCATTGTACCAAAGAAGGTCAATTCCTTCAGATCAGTTCCGGATCTATCAATATTGAATCGTTATGTAAGGATACCAACATTCAAGATGGTTACTGTAGGACTGTCCTGCCTTTTGTTTAGCAAGGGCATTATATGTCTACAATAAATTTACAGGATGTGTATCTACATATTCCGATTCATCCAGATCACTTTTAGTGTCTGAGATTCTCTTTTTAGACAAGCATTACCAGTTTTGTGGCTCTACCGTTTGGCCTAGCCTCAGTTCCAAGAATTTTTTTCAAAGGTTCTCGGTGCCCTTCTTTCTGTAATCAGGGAACAGGGTTTTTTGGTATTTCCTTATTGGACAATATCTGGGTACTTGCTCAGTCTTCTCATTTTCGAAGAATCTCATACGAATCGACTTGTGTTGTTTCTTCAAGTTCATGGTTGGAGGATCAATTTACCAATCAGTTCATTGATTCCTCAGACAAGTGTAACCTTTTTAGGTTTCTAGAATAGATTCAGTGTCTATGACTCTGTCCTTGTCAGACAAGAGAAGTTTAACATTGATATCAGCTTGTCAAAACCTTCAGTCACAATCATTCCCTTTGGTAGCCTTATGCATGGAAATTTTAGGTCTTAGGACTGCCGCATCAGATGCGATCTCCTTTGCTCGTTTTCACATGCGACCTCTTCAGCTCTGTATGCTGAACCAATGGTGCAGGGATTACTCAAAGATATCTCAATTAATATCTTTAAACCGATTATACGACACTCTCTGACATGGTGGGCAGATCACCATCGTTTAGTTCAGGGGGCTTCTTTGTTCTTCCGACCTGGACTATAATCTCAACAGATGCAAGTCTTACAGGTTGGGGAGCTGTGTGGGGGTATCTGACGGCACAAGGGGTTTGGGAATCTCAGGAGGTGAGATTTCCGATCAATATTTTGGAACTCTGTGCAATTTCAGAGCTCTTCAGTCTTGGCCTCTTCTGAAGAGAGAGTTGTTCATTTGTTTTCAGATAGACAATGTCACAACTGTGGCATACATCAATCATCAAGGAGGGACTCACAGTCCTCTGGCTATGAAAGAAGTATCTCGAATTCTGGTTTGGGCGGAATCCAGCTCCTGTCTAATCTCTGCGGTTCATATCCCAGGTATGGACAATTGGAAAGCGGATTATCTCAGTCGCCAAACGTTGCACCTGGGCGAATGGTCTTCACCCAGAGGTATTTCCTCAGATTGTTCAAATGTGGGAACTCTCAGAAATAGATCTGATGGCTTCTCATCTAAACAAGAAACTTCCCTGGTATCTGTCCGGATCCAGGGATCCTCGGGCGGAGGCAGTGGATGCATTATCTCTTCCTTACAAGTGTCATCCTGCCTATATCTTTCCGCCTCTAGTTCTTCTTCCAAGGGTATTCTCTAATATTCTAAAGGAATGCTCGTTTGTCCTGCTGGTAGCTCCAGCATGGCCTCACAGGTTTTGGTATGCGGATCTTGTCCGGATGGCCTCTTGCCAGCTGTGGACTCTTCCGTTAAGACCAGTCTTTCTGTCTCAAGGTTCTTTTTTCCATCAGGATCTCAAAACCTTAATTTTAAGGTGTGGAGTTTGAACGCTTGATTCTTGGTCAAAGAGGTTTCTCTGACTCTGTGATTGATACTATGTGACAGGCTCGTAAATCTGTATCTAGAGAGATATATTATAGAGTCTGGAAGACTTATATTTCTTCAGGATGGTTTAGGTAAAGGTTTGTCCGCAAGTTTCTTGAAAGACAAATCTCTGCTCTTTCTGTTCTTTTTCACAGAAGGATTGCTAATCTTCCTGATATTCATTGTTTTGTACAAGCTTTGGTTCGTATAAAATCTGTGATTAAGTCAATTTCTCCTCTTTGGAGTTTGAATTTGGTTCTGGGGGCTCTTCAAGCTTCTCCTTTTGAACCCATGCATTCTTTGGTCGTTATATTACTTTCTTGGAAAGTTTTGTTTCTTTTGGCCATCTCTTCTGCCAGAAGAGTCTCTGAATTATCTACTCTTTTTTGTGAGTCTCCTTTTCTGATTTTGCATCAGGATAAGGCGGTGCTGCGAACTTCTTTTGAATTTTTTACCTAAGGTTGTGAATTCTAACAACATTAGTAGAGAAATTGTGGTTCCTTCATTATGTCCTAATCCTATGAATTCTAAGGAGAAATCATTGCATTCTTTGGATGCTGTTAGAGCTTTGTAATATTATGTTGAAGCTACTAAGTCTTTCCGAAAGACTTCTAGTCTATTTGTCATCTTTTCCGGTTCTAGAAAAGACCAGAAAGCTTCTGCCATTTCTTTGGCATCTTGGTTGAAATCTTTATTTCATCATGCCTATGTTGAGTCGAGTAACACTCCGCCTCAAAGGATTACAGCTCATTCTACTAGGTCAGTTTCTACTTCCTGGGCGTTTAAGAATGAAGCTTCGGTTGATCAGATTTGCAAAACAGCAACTTGGTCCTCTTTGCATACTTTTACTAAATTCTACCATTTTGATGTGTTTTCTTCTTCTGAAGCAGTTTTTGGTGGAAACGTACTTCAGGCAGTGGTTTCAGTTTGAATCTTCTGCTTATGTTTTTTCTTTAAAATTTTATTCTGCGTGTGGATTATTTTCAGCAGGAATTGGCTGTCTTTATTTTATCCCTCCCTCTCTAGTGACTCTTGTGTGGAAAGATCCACATCTTGGGTAATCATTATCCCATACGTCACTAGCTCATGGACTCTTGCTAATTACATGAAAGAAAACATAATTTATGTAAGAACTTACCTGATAAATTCATTTCTTTCATATTAGCAAGAGTCCATGAGGCCCGCCCCTTTTTTGTGGTGGTTTTGATTTTTTTGTATAAAGCACAATTATTCCAATTCCTTATTTCTTCTGTTAAGTGTGATCAGTCCACGGGTCATCATTACTTCTGGGATATTACTCCTCCCCAACAGGAAGTGCAAGAGGATTCACCCAGCAGAGCTGCATATAGCTCCTCCTCTCTACGTCACTCCCAGTCATTCTCTTGCACCCAACGACTAGATAGGATGTGTGAGAGGACTATGGTGATTATACTTAGTTTTATATCTTCAATCAAAAGTTTGTTATTTTAAAATAGCACCGGAGTGTGTTATTATCTCTCTGGCAGAGTTTGAAGAAGAATCTACCAGAGTTTTTGTTATGATTTTAGCCGGAGTAGTTAAGATCATATTGCTGTTTCTCGGCCATCTGAGGAGAGGTAAACTTCAGATCAGGGGACAGCGGGCAGATGAATCTGCATAGAGGTATGTAGCAGTTTTTATTTTCTGACAATGGAATTGATGAGAAAATCCTGCCATACCGATATAATGTCATGTATGTATACTTTACACTTCAGTATTCTGGGGAATGGTACTTCACTAGAATTACACTGTAAGAAATACATAAAGCTGTTTAATAACTAGAGATTATGTTTAACGTTTTTGCTGGAATGTAAAATCGTTTTCATTTGCTGAGGTACTGAGTGAATAAATGTTTGGGCACTATTTTTCCACTTGGCAGTTGCTTAATCTGTTTTCTGACAGTTTCTGTTCTCCCTCACTGCTGTGTGTGAGGGGGAGGGGCCGTTTTTTGGCGCTTTTACTATGCATCAAATATTTCAGTCAGCAACTCATTGTATTCCCTGCATGATCCGGTTCATCTCTACAGAGCTCTGGGGTCTTCAAAACTTATTTTGAGGGAGGTAATTTCTCTCAGCAGAGCTGTGAGAATTATAGTTTGACTGAGATAAAAAACGTTTATTCTGTAATTTGTTTCCTGCTTTCAGAATTTGTTATCTTTGCTAATGGGATTAAACCTTTGCTAAAGTTGTGTTGTTTACAAGGATTGAGGCTATAACTGTTTCAATTTATTAATTTTCAACTGTCATAGATCTTCTGTGCTTCTTAAAGGCACAGTACGTTTTAATATTATTCTAATTGAATTGTATTTCCAAGTTGCAAGTTTATTTGCTAGTGTGTTAAACATGTCTGATTCAGAGGATGATACCTGTGTCATTTGTTGCAATGCCAAAGTGGAGCCCAATAGAAATGTATGTACTAACTGTATTGATGCTACTTTAAATAAAAATCAATCTGTACAAATTGAACAAATTTCACCAAACAACGAGGGGAGAGTTATGCCGACTAACTCGCCTCACGTGTCAGTACCTACATCTCCCGCTCAGAGGGAGGTGCGTGATATTGTAGCGCCGAGTACATCTGGGCGGCCATTACAAATCACATTACAGGATATGGCTACTGTTATGACTGAGGTTTTGGCTAAATTACCAGAACTAAGAGGTAAGCGTGATCACTCTGGGGTGAGAACAGAGTGCGCTGATAATATTAGGGCCATGTCAGACACTGCGTCACAGGTGGCAGAACATGAGGACGGAGAGCTTCATTCTGTGGGTGACGGTTCTGATCCAAACAGACTGGATTCAGATATTTCAAATTTTAAATTTAAACTGGAAAACCTCCGTGTATTACTAGGGGAGGTGTTAGCGGCTCTGAATGATTGTAACACAGTTGCAATACCAGAGAAAATGTGTAGGTTGGATAAATATTTTGCGGTACCGACGAGTACTGAGGTTTTTCCTATACCTAAGAGACTTACTGAAATTGTTACTAAGGAGTGGGATAGACCCGGTGTGCCGTTCTCACCCCCTCCGATATTTAGAAAAATGTTTCCAATAGACGCCACCACAAGGGACTTATGGCAAACGGTCCCTAAGGTGGAGGGAGCAGTTTCTACCTTAGCTAAGCGTACCACTATCCCGGTGGAGGATAGCTGTGCTTTTTCAGATCCAATGGATAAAAAGTTAGAGGGTTACCTTAAGAAAATGTTTGTTCAACAAGGTTTTATATTGCAACCCCTTGCATGCATTGCGCCGATCACGGCTGCAGCGGCATTCTGGATTGAGTCTCTGGAAGAGAACATTGGTTCAGCTACTCTGGACGACATTACGGACAGGCTTAGAGTCCTTAAACTAGCTAATTCATTCATTTCGGAGGCCGTAGTACATCTTACTAAACTTACGGCGAAGAATTCAGGATTCGCCATTCAGGCACGCAGGGCGCTGTGGCTAAAATCCTGGTCAGCTGATGTTACTTCTAAGTCTAAATTGCTTAATATACCTTTCAAAGGGCAGACCTTATTCGGGCCCGGGTTGAAAGAGATTATCGCTGACATTACAGGAGGTAAAGGCCATGCCCTGCCTCAGGACAAAGCCAAAGCCAAGACTAGACAGTCTAATTTTCGTTCCTTTCGTAATTTCAAAGCAGGAGCAGCATCAACTTCCTCTGCACCAAAACAGGAAGGAGCTGTTGCTCGCTACAGACAAGGCTGGAAACCTAACCAGTCCTGGAACAAGGGCAAGCAGACTAGGAAACCTGCTGCTGCCCCTAAAACAGCATGAATTGAGGGCCCCCGATCCGGGATCGGATCTAGTGGGGGGCAGACTTTCTCTCTTCGCCCAGGCTTGGGCAAGAGATGTTCAGGATCCCTGGGCGCTAGAGATAATATCTCAGGGATACCTTCTGGACTTCAAATACTCTCTTCCAAGAGAGAGATTTCATCTGTCAAGATTGTCAACAATCCAGACAAAGAAAGAGGCGTTTCTACGCTGCGTACAAGAGCTCTTGTTAATGGGAGTAATCCATCCAGTTCCACGATCAGAACAGGGACAGGGGTTTTACTCAAATCTGTTTGTGGTTCCCAAAAAAGAGGGAACTTTCAGACCAATCCTGGACTTAAAGATCCTAAACAAATTCCTAAGAGTTCCATCGTTCAAGATGGAGACTATTCGGACAATTTTACCTATGATCCAAGAAGGTCAGTACATGACCACTGTAGATTTAAAAGATGCTTACCTTCACATACCGATTCACAAAGATCATTATCGGTACCTAAGGTTTGCCTTCCTAGACAGGCATTACCAGTTTGTGGCTCTTCCATTCGGATTGGCTACAGCTCCAAGAATCTTCACAAAGGTTCTGGGTGCTCTTCTGGCGGTACTAAGACCGCGGGGAATCTCGGTAGCTCCATACCTAGACGACATTCTGATACAAGCTTCAAGCTTTCAAACTGCCAAGTCTCATACAGAGTTAGTGCTGGCATTTCTAAGGTCACATGGATGGAAGGTGAACGAAAAGAAAAGTTCACTCGTTCCACTCACAAGAGTTCCCTTCCTGGGGACTCTTATAGATTCTGTAGAAATGAAGATTTACCTGACAGAGGACAGGCTAACAAGACTTCAAAGTGCTTGCCGCACCCTTCATTCCATTCAACACCCGTCAGTGGCTCAATGCATGGAGGTAATCGGCTTAATGGTAGCGGCAATGGACATAGTACCCTTTGCACGCTTACACCTCAGACCACTGCAACTGTGCATGCTAAGTCAGTGGAATGGGGATTACTCAGACTTATCCCCTTCTCTGAATTTGGATCAAGAGACCAGAAATTCTCTTCTATGGTGGCTTTCTCGGCCACATCTGTCCAGGGGGATGCCATTCAGCAGACCAGACTGGACAATTGTAACAACAGACGCCAGCCTTCTAGGTTGGGGTGCCGTCTGGAATTCTCT
The DNA here is from genome assembly GCF_027579735.1 of Bombina bombina. Taxonomy (NCBI): domain Eukaryota; kingdom Metazoa; phylum Chordata; class Amphibia; order Anura; family Bombinatoridae; genus Bombina; species Bombina bombina. The sequence goes on along the minus strand of NC_069500.1, from coordinate 1,225,834,223 downwards.
GAAGGCTCAGGGACAATGGAGTCAGGAGGAGAGTCTCCTGCCAATAAACATTCTGGAATTGAGAGCAGTTCTCAATGCCCTCCTGGCTTGGCCCCAGTTGACAACTCGGGGGTTCATCAGGTTTCAGTCGGACAACATCACGACTGTAGCTTACATCAACCATCAGGGAGGGACAAGAAGCTCCCTAGCTATGATGGAAGTATCAAAGATATTTCGCTGGGCAGAGTCTCACTCTTGCCACCTGTCAGCAATCCACATCCCGGGAGTGGAGAACTGGGAGGCGGATTTCTTAAGTCGTCAGACTTTTCATCCGGGGGAGTGGGAACTTCATCCGGAGGTCTTTGCCCAAATACTTCGACGTTGGGGCAAACCAGAGATAGATCTCATGGCGTCTCGACAGAACGCCAAGCTTCCTCGTTACGGGTCCAGATCCAGGGATCCAGGAGCAGTCCTGATAGATGCTCTGACAGCACCTTGGGACTTCAGGATGGCTTACGTGTTTCCACCCTTCCCGTTGCTTCCTCGATTGATTGCCAGAATCAAACAAGAGAGAGCATCAGTGATTCTAATAGCACCTGCGTGGCCACGCAGGACTTGGTATGCAGACCTGGTGGACATGTCATCCTGTCCACCTTGGTCTCTACCTCTGAAACAGGGCCTTCTGATACAGGGTCCCTTCAAACATCAAAATCTAACTTCTCTGAAGCTGACTGCTTGGAAATTGAACGCTTGATTTTATCAAGACGTGGGTTTTCTGAGTCAGTTATTGATACCTTAATACAGGCTAGGAAACCTGTTACCAGAAAGATTTACCATAAGATATGGCGTAAATACCTATATTGGTGTGAATCCAAAGGTTACTCTTGGAGTAAGGTTAGGATTCCTAGGATATTGTCTTTTCTACAAGAAGGTTTAGAAAAGGGTTTATCTGCTAGTTCTTTAAAGGGACAGATCTCAGCTCTGTCCATTCTGTTACACAAACGTCTGTCAGAAGTTCCTGACGTCCAGGCTTTTTGTCAGGCTTTGGCCAGGATTAAGCCTGTGTTTAAAACTGTTGCTCCACCATGGAGTTTAAACCTTGTTCTTAATGTTTTACAGGGCGTTCCGTTTGAACCCCTTCATTCCATTGATATAAAGTTGTTATCTTGGAAAGTTCTATTTTTAATGGCTATTTCCTCGGCTCGAAGAGTCTCTGAATTATCAGCCTTACATTGTGATTCTCCTTATTTGATTTTTCATTCGGATAAGGTAGTCCTGCGTACTAAACCTGGGTTCTTACCTAAGGTAGTTACTAACAGGAATATCAATCAAGAGATTGTTGTTCCTTCTTTATGCCCAAATCCTTCTTCAAAGAAGGAACGTCTACTGCACAACCTGGATGTAGTCCGTGCACTAAAATTTTACTTACAGGCAACTAAAGATTTTAGACAAACTTCTCTGTCATTTACTCTGGGCAGAGGAGAGGTCAAAAAGCTTCCGCTACCTCTCTTTCTTTTTGGCTTCGTAGCATAATTCGTTTAGCTTATGAGACTGCTGGACAGCAGCCTCCTGAAAGAATTACAGCTCATTCTACTAGAGCTGTGGCTTCCACTTGGGCCTTCAAGAATGAGGCCTCTGTTGAACAGATTTGCAAGGCTGCAACTTGGTCTTCGCTTCATACTTTTTCCAAATTTTACAAATTTGACACTTTTGCTTCATCGGAGGCTATTTTTGGGAGAAAGGTTCTTAAGGCAGTGGTTCCTTCTGTATAAAGAGCCTGCCTATCCCTCCCGTCATCCGTGTACTTTTGCTTTGGTATTGGTATCCCAGAAGTAATGATGACCCGTGGACTGATCACACTTAACAGAAGAAAACATAATTTATGCTTACCTGATAAATTCCTTTCTTCTGTAGTGTGATCAGTCCACGGCCCGCCCTGTTTTTAAGGCAGGTAAATATTTTTTAATTTATACTCCAGTCACCACTTCACCCTTGGCTTTTCCTTTCTCGTTGGTCCTTGGTCGAATGACTGGGAGTGACGTAGAGGGGAGGAGCTATATGCAGCTCTGCTGGGTGAATCCTCTTGCACTTCCTGTTGGGGAGGAGTAATATCCCAGAAGTAATGATGACCCGTGGACTGATCACACTACAGAAGAAAGGAATTTATCAGGTAAGCATAAATTATGTTTTTATATGCTTTCGCACTTTTTTCTTATCACCCCACTTCTTGGCTATTGGTTAAACTGAATTGTGGGTGTGGTGAGGGGTGTATTTATAGGCATTTTAAGGTTTGGGAAACTTTGCCCCTCCTGGTAGGAATGTATATCCCATACGTCACTAGCTCATGGACTCTTGCTAATATGAAAGAAATGAATTTATCAGGTAAGTTCTTACATAAATTATGTTTTTGTTCCTGTGAACTGTAAAAGGACATTATTTTTACAAAGCACTTGTGGAATGCTGTGAAGTGCTGGGACACATTTAAAAGCATTTAGCTTTGCTGCAGAGGAAGGATTTCCCTCTGTTGAAAATGAACTGCCTGTTTGTTATTGCTGTGAAAAATAAAGCCTTTTGAACTACAGTGACTGTCCTGTGCTGCATTTGTGCCCTAGAAGACCGTGGTTAAAAGTGGTTCCTGTCACAGTATTTATAAATAGATATTTATATATATATATATATATATATATATATTCATATATATATTCATATATATATATATATATATATATATTTCTTTCTAATGACACGATGAGTCCACGGATCATAATTAATTACTGTTGGGAATATCACTTATCGACTCTCATATTTAATAAAACAATTAATTCACAAATATCTACTATTAAATATGGTTATTACATAGGAAGTCATTCGTGAGGATATCAAATTTTTGATATCCAATTTATAACAAATTGTATAAATGTAATTATCCGCTTGAATACAAATTAAGGTATCAAATATTACTAGTAAACAAACCACCGGTCTTAAAACTAATTCTAAATACATAATTTATATCCAATTATTGCTGCAAAACAAAGAGTTAACATAAGAGAACCCATTTGAAAATATCACTCATATGTTTTCATAGGAATAACAATTGTATCCAATTTCTGTTATGTAACCTTAAGTCAACAACCAATGAGAAAGCGGCTAATAGGTTTAAATAAGACCGCCAAACCACACTGGAGCATTATGTATGAAAAAGGCTGCAGGTGACAGCCGAAACGCGTCCAACGTATTGCTCCATTTCTTCAGGAACCAACATCAAACGCTAAAAGTCTGCGGACAATCCTACAAATCTGAAAATTGATACAAGCTTGCTGATAATCCAACTACAGTACAAACGTTTCTGCTTTGCAGAGTAAACAAAAGTACATTAGGAGAACTGTCTACAAAAAGAATCGCTAACAGCAAGAAGCTGGGTTATATCTTTCTCTTTGTGAAGAGCTCCAGACGTTCTTCACTCCACAGCACTACCCCATACAAAGGGTGAGACCAGAAAGCAAGAAGCTGGGATAAAGTTTTTTCTCTTTGTGAAGAGCTCCAGACGTTCTTCACTCTACAGCACTACCCCATACAAAGGGTGAGACCAGAAATATAACAGCGATCAAGTTCAGCGCTTACTGTGACACTCGAAGTTGCCCCCTGGTGGGTTTTACCAACAAAGGTCACAAAAAAACAAAGGCGAATCATCGGACACTGATCTTTTTACACTTTGCCAGCAAAGTACATTTGTGGAAAATCAAGATACCCCTTGGTGGGGTTTTCTTCAACAAAGGAGAAAAAAAGAACAAGATCCTTCATACGGAAACTACAAAAGGAATTCATCATCAAAAAAATCTATACCGGTATAGTTAACAAATTCTGTCATCCAACTCCAAAGGTGGTACTTCTATTTAAGCCCCGGGCAAACCATTATACAAAAGTAAGAGACTAATACACAAACCACATATATTGTGTCTTGATGTAAATTTATGTATGTATGAAATTATTATTATTTTTTCTATCAAACTATCGTAATTTTTGCAAATATATCCCATATTATATTCATATCCCCCAATATCAAATTCATATCCCCTAAAATATACAGGACGTAAATTGTTTACCAAAAGAGTTTTATTTGTATTTTAGAACCAGATACTTTTAAACCATACATAGTGTTGAGTTTACTCGTTTATAAATCAATCAATTATATAGTTGCATACCGGATCCGGGTTACAAAAAGCAACACACGGCTATATATTATTAATTGTGTTTTTATCCTTCCTTACACCGTTCTCTATACAAATGCACAAATATTGTTTTTAGGCTATTGATATATACGTTTTATGCACAATTATTTATTGCATCTAATGAGTGAATCAAATTGAACTGAATAAATGTATTTATTTTAACCAAACATCTAGATATTTGTCTTTTATATTATAATTTATTACACTTCATTTTGTATACAATAGATTGAATATATTCATACAGAAAAAATACACAACTAATTTAATTCAATAAATATAACCACTAGGCGAACTAAGACTGAGGAAACCTTTTCTCCTACATTGGTGTGTCCGGTCCACGGCTTCATCCTTACTTGTGGGATATTCTCATTCCCTACAGGAAGTGGCAAAGAGAACACACAGCAGAGCTGTCCATATAGCTCCCCCTCTGACTCCGCCCCCCAGTCATTCTCTTTGCCGCTCTGAACAAGTAGCATCTCCACGGGGGTGGTAAAGAGTATGTGGTGTTAGTTGTAGTTTTTTATTTCTTCTATCATGAGTTTGTTATTTTAAAATAGTGCCGGTTTGTACTATTTACTCTACAGCAGAAAGTGATGAAGATTTCTGTTGAGAGGAGTATGATTTTAGCACCAGTAACTAAAATCCATTGCTGTTCCAACGTAGGACTGTTGAAACCAGAGAACATCAGTTGGGGAGAACAGTTTGCAGGCTTAACTGCTTCAGGTATGATCAGTCAATTTTCTAACAAGACCATGTAATGCTAGATGACTGTCAGAAATTCCCTCTGGGATAGGTAAGCCATTTTTTCTTAGACACTGTATAAAATGATGGCTTATATTTAGGGCTCTATGCTGGTTGACACTATTGTGGGCTTTAAAATCGATTGCTTTTTAGCATGTTTTTCACTATAAATAAGGTGTTTTTGCAGACTTTAAAACACTTTTGGGGTTTAATTTCGGCCTGGCACTTATTTGGACACCTAAATCTAGTCAGAAAGGCCCCTCCACTCTGGAATGAAGAGGGAGGAGGCCTCATTTTCAGGCCTCAATTGCGCAGTTGATTTTGCCTAGGCAGTCAATGCAGCTTCATGTGGGGCATCAGAAAGGACTCCAGAGAGGCTTATTTCCTACTAAAATAATCCCTATGAAAGGTAAAGACTACAGGGGAAGCTGAGGCTAGTTCTGTAGTGTGTTAACTGGTTAATAACTGTTATTAGCTCCGGTTTGGGCATTAAGGGGTTAATTGGTCTGACAATTTGTGTGCAATCTTTTCAAAGCATTAAGGCTCTGTGGTGAAAATTTCATTAAAATCGGATGTTTATTTCATGTTTTTTTTATGTTTCAGTAATAATGTGTGCTCTTTTATTATTTAAAGAGACAGTAACGTTTTTGTCAAAAATAATTTTTATTGCATTGTAGTTCTGTTTAAGCTTGTCAAACATGTCTGAATCTTCAGATAGCCTATGTTCTGTATTTCCAAAGGCCAAGGTGGTTCCCCCATTAAATTTATGTGTGCAGTGTGCCATAGCGTCCAACCAGCTTAAGGACAGTACAATCACACTTAAAAATATAGCCCAAGATGATTCTTTAGCTGAAGGTAGTGAAGATAGCTTGCTTTCCTCTCCTTCTGTGTCAACACCAGCTATGCCCGCGCAGGCGATGCCCAGTACATCTAGCGCACCAATTGCGATTACTATGCAACAATTAGCATTTTTTATCAAACTGCCAGCCTTTCCCAGGAAGCGTGATTGCTCAGTTTTAAACGCAGACAATGAGCAAGCAGACGCAGAGGATTTATCTGTAGTGCCCTCACATCAAACTGACTTGGCAGTGAGGGAGGGCCTGTCTGAGGGAGAAATTTCTGACAGGAAAAGTTTCTCAGCAGGCAGAGCCTGATACCATAACATTTAAATTTAAGCTAGAACACCTCCGTGCCCTACTTAAGGAGGTCCTAGCTGCACTTGATGATTGTGATCCTTTGGTGATCCCAGAAAAATTGTGTAAAATGGACAATTTCCTAGAGGTCCCAGTACACACTGATGCGTTTGCGATACCTAAGATGGCGGATATAGTGAATAAGGAGATGGGAGAAGCCAGGTGTTCCTTTTGTTCCCCCTCCTATATTTAAGAAAATATTCCCCATTGTTGACCCCAGAAGGGGCGCATGGCAGACGGTCCCTAAGGTAGAGGGGGCAGTTTCAACGTTAGCTAAGTGCATATCTATTCCAATAGAGGACAGTTGCGCTTTCAAAGATCCTATGGATAAAAAATTAGAAGGATTGCTTAATAAAATTTTTGTTCAGCAAGGTTTCCTTCTTCAACCAATTTCGTGCATTATTCCTGTCACCACGGCGGCGTCTTTTTGGTTCGATGAACTAGAAAATTTGCTCCAGAAGGAGACTCCATATGATGAAGTCATGGACAGAATTCACGCACTGAAGTTGGCTAATTCCTTTATTTTAGATGCCGCTTTTCAATTAGCTAAATTAGCGGCGAAAAATTCAGGTTTTGCAATAGTGGTGCGCAGGGCGCTTTGGCTAAAATCTTGGTCGGCGGATGTGTCGTCCAAAACAAAATTGCTTACTATTCCTTTCAAGGGTAAGACCCTATTTGGGCCAGAATTGAAAGAGATTATTTCAGACATCACTGGGGGAAAGGGCCATGCTTTTCCACAGGATAGACTTTTCAAAGCAAAAAATAAGTCTAATTTTCGTTCCTTTCGCAATTTCAGGAACGGACCGGCTCCTAGCTCTACAGCCTCTAGACAAGAGGGTAACACTTCTCAGCCCAATCCAGTGTGATATCCCTTTAAGGGCTATCCCCTCCCAGCTTATTCTCCTCCCTTTATAAGGCGGCAATCTACTATCATTCCTTGCCTGAAAATTGAAGTGTATTGTTTGCTAACACTTGTTAGCTTCTAGTTTTCATCCTTCAGGTCATACCTCGACAAGTTCAATACTTGTACCTCTAAAGATTCATTGGATTCAACTACAGTCCTTTTTGAACTTTCTATTTTTGAACCTTATCACTACGCTGCCGGATCTTCTTTCTCCGCGTCCCGGAACTAAGCTGCACACACACACAGCCTCTGACCGCTAACGGCTGTGATCTTTCAGAGCTCCTCTTCAAAGTGGTTGGGTATCGTATACTACACAAGTTAACAACTGGGAACAACTATATGCTTATGCTTGTCATACTTACTTTTGTCAATACGCATATTTAATTCATGTGACCGTACATGCTTTGAACTTTCATTATCTCTCATACAGCAGTACCTGTTACCAAACTCAGTATCGTATCTCAGCTTGCTATAATTCTTACTTAAAGATTTACCTTACATATACTGAATTTCTTGGATTGTGTGATTTGACTGGAATTGTATATATTTTAGTTTGAGTGTGTGTGTGCGTGAAGACAGGAAGTGGAATACCTTAAGCCTTTTCTCTGAACCTGAGATTATCATATGTATTACTGCACAAGCATTCTACCTATACAGATTTTAACTCCAATCTGAATATTTACTTATGGTCTGTAATAAGATTTCATAATAATTTGCTCACATTGCCTATGCAGATAATTCAAACCTTCATTTTCTGCTTAGATCATAAAAGAGCAACACAACCTTTATTTTCATATCAAGTTACAGAATCTTATTAACAAAGTCTCTAATTTAAGACATAACATAATTTTCAGGCCCTTTAAACAACATAGGAAGTAGTCATAAGGAATAATTCTGTATTACCTACAAAATGAATCCTCAGGAGGTAAAAACTGAATTAACCAATGTCTACCAAAAACTTGATTATTTAAATAAAGGTTTAACGGAAGTACAAGCTGAAATGGTTGCACTAAAAGCTTTAATAAAAGAATGCTTTCCTACAAAAACCACAGAACATCCAGAACCTCATATTCAATATCCACAACCATTTTCTGGAAAACGTAATGAGTTTAGGGATTTTAAAAATGCATGTCATCTGCTTTTTTCCTTAAGGCCCCGCACATACCATTCAGAAAGAATTAAAGTGTGTACAACTATCTCTTTTTTACAAGGAGAACCCAGAACTTGGGCTAACAGGTTTTTTGAAAATAACAATCCCATTTTAGACTCATTACAGGATTTCTTTTTTGCTATGGCAAACTTATATGAAGATTCAAACACACAGATTACTGCAGAAACCAAGCTACGCTCACTAAAACAGGGGAAACGCACGGTTGAGGAATATATAACTGAATTTCAGATGTGGTCTAATGATTCACAATGGAACGAAATCAGCCTCAGAAATCAATTTCGTCTGGGACTTTCGGAAGGATTAAAGGATGAACTCTCACGTTTAGAGATCCCTGATACTCTTTCAGCACTTATAAAGCTGAGTACTACGTTGGACCGCAGACTCCGCGAAAGAAAAGCAGAAAGAGCCGGATATGAGACCACACCTAAAAGATACCCTGTCTACTCTCCTTCATATGAAAAACCTTCTGTCTCCAGTACTCCCATGGAAATAGGAGTCATCAAAGGCCCTCTCACTCCAGAGGAGAAATCCAGAAGAAGACTAGAGAAATTGTGTCTCTATTGCGCTCACAAGGAGCATACAGTTGCGACATGCCTTATACTTCTCAAACAAAAGAAGGGTAAGCATTTTCAAAAGATTCAATTATACAATTTAACATTAGATACCCAAATGACTTTATCTTTCTCATTACAGTGGGATCAGAAAAACATCCAATCCAAAGCCTTGATTGATTCAGGGGCATCAGGAAACTATATTGATACAACTTTTGTTAAAAATAATAAAATTCCAATTGTGTGCAAGGCAAAACCTGTATTTGTTAAATTGATAGATGGTTCACTTACACAACATGGACCCATCACCCATCATACTATTCCACTACTCATAACCACAAAAGATGGGCACACTGAGTATATCACATTTGATCTAATTCCCATTTCATTATACACTTTTATTCTTGGTTACATATGGCTACAAAAGCATAATCCCAGCATTGACTGGAAGGTGAACGAATTAAAACTAAACTCTCCATACTGTTTAAAGACATGCTATCCACATTGTACTTTAGCTTCTTTGGAGAATGCTCTACCCAGACCTTATCAGGATCTGGCAGAGGTTTTCGACATGAAAGAGGCAGAGAGTCTACCTCCACATAGGGAATTTGACTGCCCAATTGATTTAATACCTGGCAGTCAGATACCTCATGGAAAGATATACCCCCTTTCTCAAAACGAATTAACTTTCGTAAGATCATATCTAGATGAGAACCTACGTAAAGGGTTCATCTCTCATTCTACCTCTCCTGCAGCAGCAGGTATGTTTCTCGTTAGAAACAAGGATGGTACTATACGACCCATCATAGATTATAGAGCTCTAAACAACATAACGGTAAAAAATAGATACCCCCTACCACTAATACCGGAACTCCTTGAACGGCTACATGGAGCTACCATTTATTCCAAACTAGATTTAAAAGGGGCTTATAATCTTATAAGAATCAAACAAGGTGACGAATGGAAAACTGCTTTCCGAGCAAGATATGGCCTTTATCAATACAATGTAATGCCATTTGGGTTAAGCAACGCACCAGCAACCTTCCAACATTTCATTAATGAAATCTTCCGTGATCTAACTGATGTATGCGTTATAATTTACTTAGATGACATACTCATTTATTCTAAAAATTTGGAAGAGCATGTAAAACATGTACGCTGGGTGCTCACTAGGTTAAAGGAACATAAGTTGTATGCTAAGATGGAAAAATGTTCTTTCCATGTTCAGGAGATAAAAATTTTAGGTTATATCATTACACCTAATAAGATACAAATGGACCCAGAAAAGGTAACTTCTATACTTAATTGGCCAGTTCCAACTACTGTCAAGGCTTTACAAAGATTCATCGGTTTCTCAAATTTTTACCGAAAGTTTATAAATAATTTCTCAACTATTGTTAAACCACTTACATCACTAACTAGTAAAAAACAAAAATATAAATGGACAGATGAAGCACAGTTATCTTTTGATTCCCTAAAGAAACAATTTACCACAGCTCCAGTGCTTGCAATCCCAGATTTTGAATCTCAGTTTATACTCGAAGTCGATGCCTCTAATACTGGAATAGGAGCTATTCTTTCACAGAGGAATAAAGAAAATACAGAGACTCATCCTATTGCTTTCTACTCAAGGATGTTGACTCAAGCCGAAAACAACTATAGTATAAGAGATAAAGAACTCCTTGCAATAAAATGTTCCTTAGAACAATGGAGACATCTACTTGAATGATCTAGTCTCCCATTTATCATTTACACAGACCACAAAAATCTTGAATATCTAAAGATGAGCAAGACTCTTACTTCAAGACAAGCCTGCTGGTCTATATTCTTAGACCGATTTAATTTTCTTATTAGCTACAAACCTGGTAATTTAAATACAAAGGCAGATGCCTTATCCAGGATATATGACAATAACCATTATATAAAACATGATTCTATAATACCTGAAGAAAGATTCATAGGAGTTCTGACAACTCTAGAAAGGGAAATAAGTGAGGTCTTAAAAAATAACATTGAGATCCCCCCGTCCTGTAACAAGGATACAAAAACTGGATTATATTATCATAACTCTCAACTGTTAATACCCCAAACACTCAGAAGCTCCATCTTAAAACAAACCCATGATGGTACCCTATCTGGTCATCCTGGTATTCAAAAAACCATTGAAATAACCAGAAGAACTTTCTGGTGGCCAGAAATAAATCACACAATTTACAATTATGTATCTAATTGTGACGTGTGTGCAAGAAATAAGATTGAACATAAAAAACCTATAGGCCTCTTAACACCTCTGCCAATTCCAGATAAGCCATGGAGTACCATTTCCATGGATTTTATTGTCGACCTCCCTAACTCACAACATTTTACTACAATTTTAGTGGTAATTGATCATTTAACACGTCTTGCACATTTCATACCTTTGAAAGGTTTACCTTCAGCATTAATTACTGCTAAAACATTTTTGGATTATATAGTAAAATTACATGGGTTACCCGATATAATCATCACTGACAGAGGGACACAGTTTACCTCTTCTTTCTGGAAATCTTTATGCAAACTAATTAAAGTTGACTCTAGATATTCCACAGCATTCCACCCACAGACCAATGGCTTAACTGAAAGAGTAAATCAAACATTAGAACAATACCTAAGATGTTTCATCACCCACTTACAAGATGATTGGATAACTTATCTTCCAATGGCAGAATTCTCGTACAACAATTCACTTTCAGCTTCCATTAAGATGACACCCTTTTTTGCCACTTATGGGTATAACCCAAACACCATATCTGTTACAAAGACTGAGGTTAGTTCACCTTATGCTAAAGAATTTACAAATAACCTTCAGGAAAGGTTAGACATTCTAAAATCTCATTTATCAAACGCAAAAAATTATCAAAAGCGTTACTATGATCAACATCACCGACCAAGTCCACCATACCAAATAGGGGATCAAGTTTTATTGTCTGTAAGAAATCTCAAATTACAAGTTCCTTGTAAAAAGTTAGCTAATCAATTTATTGGACCCTTTTCTATTGACAAAATTGTTAATCCTAACGCTGTTAGGTTACTATTACCTGAATCTTATAAAATCCATCCTACATTTCATGTATCGCTTTTGAAACCTTATACCGCTGACCCTACTACTCATGGTCAGTCTCATCCATCACCTATTCTTGTTAACAATCAGGAAGAATTTGAAGTTGAGTCTATTCTGGACTCTAGATTGCGACAGCGTCGTCTGGAGTATTTGGTTAAATGGAAGGGTTACGGATCCGAGGATAATTCCTGGCAACTCTCTACTGACATTCATGCTCCCCGATTGGTGAGAAACTTTCACTTACGTTATCCTGGGAGACCTTCTTTGGGGTCCTCGGGGGTGGTTCCTTGAGGGGGGGGAACTGTGATATCCCTTTAAGGGCTATCCCCTCCCAGCTTATTCTCCTCCCTTTATAAGGCGGCAATCTACTATCATTCCTTGCCTGAAAATTGAAGTGTATTGTTTGCTAACACTTGTTAGCTTCTAGTTTTCATCCTTCAGGTCATACCTCGACAAGTTCAATACTTGTACCTCTAAAGATTCATTGGATTCAACTACAGTCCTTTTTGAACTTTCTATTTTTGAACCTTATCACTACGCTGCCGGATCTTCTTTCTCCACGTCCCGGAACTAAGCCGCACACACACACAGCCTCTGACCGCTAACGGCTGTGATCTTTCAGAGCTCCTCTTCAAAGTGGTTGGGTATCGTATACTACACAAGTTAACAACTGGGAACAACTATATGCTTATGCTTGTCATACTTACTTTTGTCAATACGCATATTTAATTCATGTGACCGTACATGCTTTGAACTTTCATTATCTCTCATACAGCAGTACCTGTTACCAAACTCAGTATCGTATCTCAGCTTGCTATAATTCTTACTTAAAGATTTACCTTACATATACTGAATTTCTTGGATTGTGTGATTTGACTGGAATTGTATATATTTTAGTTTGAGTGTGTGTGTGCGTGAAGACAGGAAGTGGAATACCTTAAGCCTTTTCTCTGAACCTGAGATTATCATATGTATTACTGCACAAGCATTCTACCTATACAGATTTTAACTCCAATCTGAATATTTACTTATGGTCTGTAATAAGATTTCATAATAATTTGCTCACATTGCCTATGCAGATAATTCAAACCTTCATTTTCTGCTTAGATCATAAAAGAGCAACACAACCTTTATTTTCATATCAAGTTACAGAATCTTATTAACAAAGTCTTTAATTTAAGACATAACATCCAGCATGGAAACCATTGCAAGGCTGGAACAAGGGGAAACAGGCCAAGAAGCCTGCTGCTGCTACCAAATCAGCATGAAAGGATAGCCCCCGATCCGGGACCGGATCTGGTAGGGGGCAGACTCTCTCTCTTTGCTCAGGCTTGGGCAAGAGATTGTCTGTCTCTCAGGGGTATCTCCTAGAATTCAAGGACCTTCCTACAAAGGGAAGGTTTCACATGTCTCGCTTGTCTTTAGACTAGACAAAGAGACAGGCAAAGTGATACACCCAGTTCCAAAAGCAGAACAAGGACAGGGTTTTTACTCAAACCTGTTTGTAGTTCCCAAAAAGGAGGAAACGTTCAGGCCAATTCTGGACTTAAAGATCCTAAACAAATTCCTCAGAGTTCCATCATTCAAAATGGAAACAATTCGAACAATTTTACCAATGATCCAGGAGGGTCAATACATGACTACCGTGGACCTAAAGGATGCATACCTGCATATTCCGATCCACAAAGTTCACCAAGAATTTTTACAAAGGTGTTAGGATCCCTTCTAGCAGTGCTAAGGCCAAGGGGCATTGCGGTAGCACCTTACCTAGACGACATCTTAATTCAGGCGTCGTCCTTCCACAAAGCGAAGGCTCATACGGATATTGTTCTAGCCTTTCTAAGGTCTAACGGGTGGAAGGTGAACGTAGAAAAAAAGTTCTCTGTCTCCGGTCACAAGGGTTCCCTTCCTGGGAACAATAATAGACTGGGTAGAAATGAAAATCTTTCTGACGGAAGTCAGGAAGTCAAAACTTTCAAATGCTTGTCGAGTTCTTCATGCCATTCCTCAGCCTTCTGTGGCTCAGTGCATGGAGGTAATCGGTCTAATGGTTGCAGCAATGGACATAGTCCCTTTTGCCAGAATTCATCTTAGACCATTGCAACTGTGCATGCTCAAGCAGTGGAATGGGGATTATGCAGATTTGTCTCCCCAGATACAAATGAACCAGAAAACCAGAGTCTCGCTCCTCTGGTGGTTGTCTCAGGATCACCTGTCTCAGGGAATGAGTTTCCGCAGACCAGAGTGGTTCATTGTCACGACCGACGCCAGTCTCTTAGGATGGGGCGCGTTCTGGGACTCCCTGAAAGCTCAGGGTTTATGGCCTCGGGAAGAATCTCTTCTCCCGATAAACATTTTTGAACTGAGAGCGATATTCAATGCGCTCCTGGCTTGGCCTCAACTAGCGGAGGCCAAATTCATAAGATTTCAGTCTGACATCATGACGACTGTAGCGTACATCAATCATCAGGGAGGAACAAAGAGTTCCCTGGCGATGAGAGAAGTATCCAAGATCATCAAATGGGCGGAGGATCACTCCTGCCATCTATCTGCAATTCACATCCCAGGAGTAGACTACTGGGAGGCGGATTATCTGAGTCGTCAGACTTTCCATTCGGGGGAGTGGGAACTTCACCCGGAGGTTTTTGCCCAGTTAACTCAACTATGGGGCATTCCAGATCTGGATCTGATGGCGTCACGTCAGAACTCCAAGGTTCCACGCTACGGGTCCAGGTCCAGGGATCCCAAGGCGACATTGGTAGATGCCTTAGTGACGCCTTGGTCGTTCAATCTATTCTCCTCCCCAGGCTAGTAGCCAGGATCAAACAGGAGAAGGCTTCGGTAATTCTAATAGCTCCTGCGTGGCCACGCAGGACTTGGTATGCAGACCTGGTGAATATGTCATCGGCTCCACCATGGAAGCTACCTTTGAGACAGGACCTTCTAGTACAAGGTCCATTCGAACATCCAAACCTAGTTTCTCTGCACCTGACTGCTTGGAGATTGAACGCTTGATTCTATCTAAGCGTGGGTTTTCGGAATCAGTTATAGATACTCTGGTTCAGGCTAGAAAGCCTGTAACCAGGAGAATTTACCATAAGATATGGCAGAAATATCTCTATTGGTGCGAATCCAAGGGTTACTCATGGAGTAAAATTAGGATTCCGAGGATTTTTTCCTTTCTCCAAGAGGGATTGGAGAAAGGTCTGTTAGCTAGTTCTTTAAAAGGACAGATATCTGCCAGATGTTCAGGCTTTCGTACAGGCGTTAGTCAGAATCAAGCCTGTCTACAGACCTGTGACTCCTCCATGGAGTCTAAATTTAGTTCTTTCAGTTCTTCATGGGGTTCCGTTTGAACCTTTACTTTCCATAGATATTAAGTTACTATCTTGGAAAGTTTTGTTTTTGGTTGTTATTTCTTCTGCTAGAAGAGTTTCTGAATTGTCTGCTTTGCAGTGTAATTCACCCTATCTGGTGTTTCATACAGATAAGGTAGTTTTACGTACCAAGCCTGGTTTTCTTCCAATAGGAATATTAATCAGGAAATTGTTGTTCCTTCTCTGTGTCCTAATCCAGTTTCTAAAAAGGAACGTTTGTTACACAATCTAGATGTGGTTCGTGCTTTAAAATTCTATCTAGAAGCAACAAAGGATTTCAGACAGACATCTTCTTTGTTTGTTGTCTATTCTGGTAAGAGAAGAGGTCAGAAAGCTACTGCTACCTCTCTTTCCTTCTGGCTAAAAAGCATCATCCGATTGGCTTATGAGACTGCTGGACAGCAGCCTCCTGAACGAGTGGGCTTTCAAGAACGAGGCTTCTGTTGAACAGATCTGTATGGCAGTGACTTGGTCTTCACTGCATACATTTGCAAAATTTTACAAATTCGATACTTTTGCTTCTTCGGAGGCTATTTTTGGGAGAAAGGTTTTCCAAGCAGTGGTGCCTTCCGTTTAGGTTACCTGACTTGTTCCCTCCCTTCATCCGTGTCCTAAAGCTTTGGTATTGGTTCCCACAAGTAATGATGAAGCCGTGGACCGGATGTATGGAGAAAACAGAATTTATGTTTACCTGATAAATTTCTTTCTCCTACGGTGTGTCCGGTCCACGGCCCGCCCTGGCATTTAGTCAGGTTTAAAATTTTTATTTTTTGTATACTACAGTCACCACTGCACCCTATGGTTCTCCTTTTTCTCCTAACCGTCGAATGACTGGGGGGCGGAGCCAGAGGGGGAGCTATATGGACAGCTCTGCTGTGTGTTCTCTTTGCCACTTCGTGTAGGGAATGAGAATATCCCACAAGTAAGGATGAAGCCGTGGACCGGACACACCGTAGGAGAAAGAAATTTATCAGGTAAACATAAATTCTGTTTTTTAGCTTTATCAGGCGCACTCCAAAATACATTCAGCCCCAATTTCTCTAAACTATTCTTAGTTTATAGGTGGTTATTAAGGAGGTAAACCACCTTTTTTTGAGTGTTTTTTCTGCCTTTAAATTAATCAACACCATCCACTGGAGTATACTTGATAGTTCCTCTTGCAGGAGACTATCTATCATATCTGTCCACTAATATCACTCCTGCCCAGCAGGAGGCGGCAAAGAGCACCACAGAAGAGCTGTTAAATATCTCCTCCCTTCCCTCCCACCCCAGTCATTCTCTTTGTCTACGTTAAGAGCAAGGAGGTGGTAAATTAGGTGTTACACTCTTGATTGAAGAATCTTTCTATTATTTTTAAAACTAGCACAAGATTGTGCTGCTTTGTTCTAGGGTGTAGCCGTAGTCAATAGCAGTCTCTTCAGTAGAGCAGTGGTGGCTTTAGAGCAATGGGAACTTGTGGGACATAATTCTCACTGCGCCTCCCATATACTGATGCTGCCCTTATCCTGAAAACCTGAGGGATCTTTACTCAGGACTTTCGTTTATTTCACAGGTCCATGTGAGGGAGAGGACCTCTCAAACCTTGGAACTGCCTTACTGTCAGGCAGAAGATGAGGTAAGTGCTGGCTTTATTTGTGGGGGTAGAAAGAAAACTCAGAAAAAGGTTGGGCACTTTATTTTTTATATCAGACCTCATTGAAATTAGGCTCTTTATGAAAGAGGTATAGATTCTCCTAGAGACTTAGGGGACATTATGGGCAGCTTGGACGCAGGCACTGGGGCTGAATTTTATATGTGAGTCACATCTCCCGGCGGTTTCATAACTATTAATAACCGACCGGGAGACTACTTAAATGGCGGTACTTCATGCGATATTGTATTGAGGTGGTTTCACTGATATCTATGACACACGGGCTAAGCAGCTGCCTAGGAAACTGAATCTGGTCAGTCTGTTAATCATTTTCCCGGTTTAACACAAAGTATTTGTATAGCAAAATGGCGACCGGGAGATAACTATTGAAACGCCCACGATGGGTGGAGCTATGTGTGGCGCCAATTTGAGTTGCGCACCACTTTCCTCAGAGGGTTTTAATCAGAGTGCTTGTACATAGAACCGGACAGCGATACAGCGAGTCCGGATTTTTTACTGTGAATTTAACCGATGTCAGAAGGGCTGGCAGGAACCTCAGCAAAAGTTATGCTGAGGTGTAGAGGGGTTCTGCAGTATTTGTGTACCTATTTAGCCATCTCCGCACACATAAATAAAAAAGTTACGTTTTAAAATTTAAAGAGACGGTAACTTTTTTTTCTGTGTTAATTTTTAATAATAAAATTTAAGACTTTTATTTGATCATCCATATGTAAGTCAGAATGGACCAAGAGGTCCTGCTAAGTGTCTCCTTATGTTTTTTTTTTTTTTCTTTTCCAAGAAAAACTTTATTTAAAACAAAGAGAAATGACTGACATTAAAGTAATAATATCACATAAGAAACAGCAAACAATACAACATATTGAGTCGGTATAGAGGTAGCAAGTCTGACATATGGTTATTGCATATAAGCTAACATGTAGGCTTCAAAGGCCTAGTGTCCTTGATATCAGAAGAAAATAGTTTGTGACTCTGCTGGATCCTATCATCTGTGACATAAAGAGGCAATAATACAATACATTCCAGGAACTACAATGTACATTTCAAAACCATAGTAGTACTAATCAACTCAGCTCAGGTGCTTTTGTGTGCACCTGTAATGCTTAACTCTGACATGCGACAAGACTTTCAGTGCATGTCAGCTAGAATTGCAGAAGAAAAAGTGGGTGAGCAAAAAGAGAGGGAGGGGAGGAAAAAAAACCAAAACAAAAAACAAAACAAATAAAAGGGGGGGGGAGGTGGGGATAGGAGGGGGTATCAGCCACACACGGGGGTTCGCCCCCTTAACATGTAGTTTTATCTGGTCGAAGGCTTCCAGATTTCCTTCATATACTCATGTATTTCTATTTTGTCGTCCCTCATGTACTGGTATCTCTCTAGGGTCAAGTATCTGTCAACTCTGTTTTCCCAGTCTAAGTACTGGGGTGTCCGAGACGATTTCCAGTATTTGGAGATGAGAGTTTTAGCACTATTGAGCATTATATACAAGAGGTGTTTTTTAGGTTTTTCTACCAGCTTGGGCAGACCGTGAAGGTTCGGATTTCTGTTTATTGTGACATTTAATTTGGAATCTATCATATCTAGTATAGATCTCCAAAAGGGTTGGATTAGATCGCATGTCCACCAGATATGGAGTAGTGTACCAGGTTCGCCACACCCTCTCCAACACTTGCCATCCGATTTCTTATAAAATTTTCTAATTCTAACGGGCGTGAGGTACCAACGAGACAGGTATTTATAGTTAGATTCGAGGATACCGGCGGAGACAGATGCTTTATTATGGTTATAAAATATTTTTTCCCAATCTGTGTCCGCCAGCCCCTCGCCCATCTCGTCGTTCCACTTTCTGACAAACGAAGGCATGCCATTTTCTCTGCGAGAAGATCACAAGTTGTATATAGATGAGATTAAGTGTCTTGGGGAAGACGGTAGTAGGCAAAGCGTCTCCAACCGTGTAGGCTGTCTCGTTATGTTGTCTATTCTTTTATGAGAGCTTAAGTAATGTTGGATTTGTCTGTGGAAGTACCATGAGATATGTAGATTCGATCGCTGCAGTTCCTCTAGGGTTTTTAGTTTCCCATTTAAGAGTAGTCTATGAAACATAGTTTGATCTAGTTGTGTCCTATTTATGTTTGTTTGATGCGTGTTTGAAAATGTGATGTCAGGATTGTGTATGAATGGGGTTAGTGGCGAAGGAGTGGCAGAGATGTATGGGTGTTCGATGAGTGTTTTGTCCCATTGTGAAAAGAATTCCCCAAAAAATGGGTAGTGGGTGATTATGCCCAGTCTGTTTTTGCTAGAGATCCAGCCTAATGTTCCCGCGTTTCGTACTCCTAAGATCGTGCGACCAATCTGGACCCACGTCTTTTCTTTTGAGTTAGTGCACCATTCTACTTGTGTTTGAAGGTTGATTGCCTTTTTGTATAAGAGGAGGTTTGGTATACCCAAGCTACCATTTTCCTTGGCTAAGTACAGGGTGTGTCTAGGAATGCGGGGTCCCCTGCCACCCCAGATATATTCCTCTAGCTGTCCCTGTAATTTTCGTGGTAAATGGGTTGGTATAGTCTGTAAATAATATAGTATTCGGGGAAGGATATTCATTTTAACTACACCTATCCTACCTGTCTCCTTATGTTTTTGATACAAATGTGGAACCACCAATCCCTTGTTTTTATGTTCCTTATGTTGTGAGAGAACTATAATTCTAGGGAAAACATATTTTTCTTTTCTGAGCCAACTCCTGCTAGGGCGGATGCTGTTGAGGAGGCTATTGAAAATGCTCAATATATACTGTGAATTTCTCCTCAAAGTGTCCAAAAATGTTATAGCCCACACATGCAGTGCCCTGCGCTTCCTCTCAAACTCCACATGGAGTTACTTTGCATGACATTGCTTCTCTAATGTACATAGGCAGTTTCTGATGCATTGTCTGCCTTTCCCATGCTGCAGGGATAGCGCTTGAGGAAATGTATTTAATCGGTGAAGAACGTTGCTGATACAGTAGTAGCTATTCCGAATGTTTCTTCCCTGAAGCTTGAAGATGAAGATACTTCGGTAGTACATAAGGGGGTATCTCAGACTCAGTCTAATACCTTTATTTGATACTTAAGTTGTTTCTTTCAGGTGAAGCTTAAACACTTCCATTTGTTACTTAAGGAGGTTTTCGCTACCCTGGACAACTCCGACATTACCGTCATAGTCAATCCTAATAAGTAAACTATACAAAGATTTTGACGTGCCCTCTATGGTAGAAGTAATTCCTGTACCAGATAGGGCTACAGAGATGATTGTGAAGGAATGGGAGAAACTGGGTATCTATCCCCTTTTCTCCATTTCTTATTAAAAAAAAAAAGAAATCCTATAGCAGACTCTATTAAGGAGTCTTGGCAATGGTACCCAGGGAATGTATGTACGTCAGGAGTTACAACAACCTGTGGTTTGTATTGCTACTGTCACCAGTGCGGTGGCGTACTGGTTTGATGCGTTGTCTGTTTCTATTCGGACAGACACTCCTCTTGAAGAAATCCAGGATAGGATAAAGGCACTTAAGTTAGCCAACTCCTATTACAGTTGCTTCCCTTCAGGTTATTAAGCCTGGAGCTAAGATTTCAGACTTTGCCATTTTGGCCCGCAGAGCGTTATGGTCAAAATATTTGTCTGCGGATGCCTCATCTAAGTCTAAACTTTTGGCGATTCCTTACAAGGGGAAGACCTTGTTTGGACCTGGTTTGACGGAGATACTTTCTGATATTACGGGAGGTAAGGGACATTCCCTCCCTCAGTATAAAGAGAAATAAACAAAAAGGACGTCAGAGTATTTTTGTTCCTTTAGAAATTTCAAAGGAAATCCTTCCACTCCTTCCAAGCAGGAGCAGTCTAAGCCTTCCTGGAGACCCAGTCAGTCTTGGAATAGGGGAAAGCAATTCAAGAAGCCTACTGGTGAATCAAAGACGGCATGAAGGGCCTGCCCCGATCCGGGAGGACAGTGTGTCCCAGGGATACAAACTAGGGTTCAAGACTTTTTCTCCCAGGGGCAGGTTTCTGCTTTCAAGATTATCTGCAGAAAAAGAGAGGCGTTCTTACACTAGGTATGGAACCTCTCCGACCTGGGAGTGATAGTCCCTGTTCTATTGCAGGAACAAAGTCTGGGATTCTATTCTTGTCAGGGTGCCAGGAATCAGACTGAGACGAGAAGTGCAAAAATAATCTCACCTTTATTAATAGCAAAAAAATAATAAATAATAAAAAATAATAAAAAGTCCACAAGTCAAATAACAAGCTAGGAGTCAAAACCAGAGCTGGTAGTCAGACGAGCCAAGTCAGGAGCCAAAGCGGATAGTCAGACGAGCCGGAATCAGGAACAAGGAAAACAGCAGAGTGGGGAACAAGCCAGGGATCAGGAACCAGGAAGGACATCAGGCAGCCAGGTAATACACAGGAACTCTCACAAACAGGTCTGAGACAACGCAAAGGCAAAGCATACTGAACAGAGGCCCTTTAAATAATAAGTGATGACCTCACAATTCTGAGACTGCATCCTGTCTCACATGGATGATGCACACCAGTCTGGCCATAAAAGGAAGTTTAGGAAATGAGCAGCATCCCCCACAATGCACCACAGTCAGGAAGAGAGGTGAGTAAAATGGCTGCCAGCAACACATGGCAAACACAACAGGGAAAAAACCCTGACAATTCTGTTTGTGGTTCCCAAGAAGGAGGGAACCTTCAGACAAATTTTTAGATCTCAAGTCTAAACAAGTTACTCAGAGTGCCGTCCTTAAAGATGGAATCTATTAGTTCCATTCTTCCCTTGGTCCAAGAGGGTCAGTTTATGGCCACGGTGGATTTAAAGGACGCTTACTCTCATGTTCCCACCCACAAGGACCATCTCAAGTTATAAGGCGTGTTTTTCTAGACAAACACTTACAGTTTGTGGTTCTTGCATTCGGCTTTGCCACAACTCCCAGAATTTTTTTCAAGGGTTCTAGGATCCCTGCTGGTGGTGCTCCAATTGCGGGGCATTACAGTGGCACCTTATCTGGACGAATTCCTGGTTCAGGCGCCTTCCTTTCAATATGCAAGATCAACGGAAATGGGGTTATCTTTCCTGAGGTCTCACGCATGGAAGGAATATTTAGAATAGTTTTCTTAGGAGAACTATATTCTTTCCTCATCAATGAAGTCTGATAGTAGTCAGGAAATCAAAGATTTTCGATTCTTTCCTAACACTTCAGTCCTTTTTTCGGCCATCAGTGGCCCTGTGCATGAAGGTAATTGGGCTGATGGTAGCGGCATTGGACATAATCCCGTTCGCCCGGTTCCACCTCAGAACTCGGCAGTTAAAGCATACTCAGGTAGTGGAATGGAGAGTATGCAGATTTGTCTCAGCGGTTACAGCTGGAGCAGGCGACAAGGGATTTCCTACTTTGATGGTTGTCTCAGGATCTTCTCTCCCAGAGCACCTGCTTTCGCAGTTCTTCCTGGGTGATTGTGACAACAGAGGCCAACCTTTTGGGCTGGGGAGCAATGGACTCAGTTGGAGTCTGTTCTACTCATCAACAATCTGGAATTGAGAGCAATCTTCAATCCCCTTCTGGCCTAGCCTCAGTTAGCTTTGGCCTGGTTCATCAGATTCCAGTCGGGCAATATAACCTCAATGGCTTACATCAACGTCAGGGAGGAACCCAGAGTTCTTTGGCCGTGACAGAGGTAGCCACGATCATTCAGTGGGTTGAGACCCACAATTTCTGTCTGTCGGCGATCTACATTCCAGAAGTGGACATCTGGGAGGCGGACTACTTTAGCAGGCAGACTTTTCTCTCGGGGGAGTGGGAGTGTTTTTCCAGCCTGATTCTCAATAGGGGTCAGTTAGAATTGGATCTCATGGCTTCTTGACAGAATGCCAAGCTTCCGAGGTACGGGTCAAGGTCAAGGAACCCTCAGGCTGTACTAATTGACGCTCTGGTGGTACCTTGGATTTTCAGTCTATTATTTCCTCTGTTTGCTTCTCTTCCTCGAGTTATGGCTCGAATTAAGAAGGAGAGGGCGTCGGTGGTTTTCTTTACACCGGCGTGGCCTCACAGGATTTAGTATACAGTCCTGGTGGACTTGTCACCTCTTCCACCTTGGAGACTTCAGTTAAGGAAGGACCTTCTATTTCAAGGACCCTTCTTTCACCCAAGTCTAGTTTCTCTGAAGCTGACTACTTGTAGATGAACATTTTATTTTATCCAAGATTTTCGAAATCAGTCACTGAGATCATGATTCAGGTTCGTAATCCTGTGACTAGGAATGTTTTCCATAAGATATGGAGTAAATATTTATACTGGTGTGCATCCAAGGGCTACTCTTCAAGTAGAGTTCAGATTCTTAGATTTAGGTCCTTTCTCCAAGAAAGTTTGGAAGAAGGGATTATCGGCAAGTTACCCTAAAGGGTCAAATAGCTGCCTTTTCTATTGTGTTCCTTAAACGTCTGGTGGATCACAGACGTACAATTGTTTGGTCAGGTCTTGGTCAGGATCAGGCCTGTATTCGAACCAGTTACTCCTTCTTGGAGTCTTATTTAGTTCTTAAAGTTCTTCAAGGGGCTCCGTTTGAACCGCTGCTTTCCTTAGATATTAAGTTGTTATCTTGGAAAGTTTTATCTCTTGTTGCTATTTCATCTGCTTGTAGAGTTTTCAGAGCTCTTAGCATTACAGTATGAGTCTCCTTACCTTATTTTTTTTATTGGTTAAGGTGGGTTTATGTACTAAATTAGGGGTTCTCTTTAAAGTAGTTTCCGACCGGAACATTCATCAGGAGATTGTTGTTCCTTCCTTGTGTCCTAATCCTTCTTTTCAGGAGGAACGGCTTCTACACAAGCTGGACGTGGGACGTGCACTATGATTCTTTTTACAGGCGATTAAGGATTTTCGTCAGCCTTCTGTTTAACGTAAGGGACAGAAAGATACGGCTACTTCTTTTACTTTGTGGCTGAAGAGTATCATTTGCTTTGCCTATGAAACTGCTGGACAGCAGCCTCCCGAGAGAGTAACTGCTCTTTCTGCGAGGGTTGTTCCCTCTTCCTGGGCATTCAAAATGAAGCCTTTATGGAACAGATTTGCAAACCTGCAACCTGGTCTTCTATTCACACTTTTTCAAACTTCTATAAATTTGACTCTTTTGCCTCGGCTGAGGCCACTTTTGGGAGAAAGGTTTTTCAAGCAGTGGTGCCTTCAGTTTAGGTTTCCTGTCTTGTCCCTCCCTTATCATCCGTGTACTCTAGCTTGGGTATTGATTCCCAACAGTAATTAATGATGATCCGTGGATTCATTGTGTCATTAGAAAGAAAACAAAATTTATGCTTACCTGATAAATGTATTTTTCTTGACACAATGAGTCCACGGCCCGCCCTGTTATTTAGACAGGTTGTTAGTATGTTATAATCTTCAGACACCTCTGCACCTTGTTTCTTCCTTTCTCTCCTTTACTTTGGTCGAATAACTGAGGTGGGAGGGAAGGGAGGAGATATTTAACAGCTCTGCTGTGGTGCTCTTTGCCGCCTCCTGCTGGGCAGGAGTGATATTCCCAACAGTAATTAATGATGATCCGTGGACTCATCGTGTCAAGAAAGAAATACATTTATCAGGTAAGCATAAATTTTGTTATATACTCTTTTTCTCTCTCTCTCTTTCTCTCTCTTGTAATCTGGCCCAAAATATATATTTTATAGTTTGTTGTTCAGAGGATGTCTTCCATTTCTTTTTCAATCTGTTTAGTTAAACGACTAAAAATATATATTTTTAAATCTATAATCTCGTTTAGCTAACTATTTGTATCCACAGAACCTGACAGAAGACGTGGGTCAAGACGAACACCAAACAGGTAATACAAACTCTAGTTTCATGGAGGGTTGACTTAAAGGGACAGTATACTTCAGTGTTTCCCATCCGCGGTCCTCAGGTACCCTCAACAGTCCTGGTTTTTATTATAGCTGAACTAGAGCACAGGTGAAATAATCAGCTAATAATCATGAATTAGCTGATTTTGTGTTTTGAAGTCACAACCTAATAAAATGGGTTGAGCTTGAAGGTATAATCAGATCTCATTACTTTATCACATTCTGTAAATATACATGCTTCTTTATCTTATATCTGTCCATAAATCAATCACCAATACTTGGAGAGAATAATGGAAAATTAACATTGTATTACCTTATCTCTTCTATAACCCACTGGGAGTGTAATTACTTCTACTGGCTGTGTTAAAACAGCTTGGCCTCGAGGCCAAAAACTTTCAGAATGGGTGGGGATACCACAGGCTAAATAAACTAATTCAAATACCAATATAAGGGTAATGGAAATACATGTAAACAATTTAATACACTCCAGCAGGTAAAGTGGATCATTGGGAACAAATTAAAGGGGAGAAAATATTTCAGTAAATTGTCCCTTTAACTTTTTAGCAATATATCTAATACATTTTCATCATATAGGGAACTCATTTTTAAATTCTTCTTTATTTTAATTAAGGGGGGGTGGAGAATTCTTTAGTTGCCAGACCCCTCTAAAAATGCCAAATACATAACCTTGTTTTTAAAAAGAAACCCCCTCTTTCAAATGAGTGATTACATGTCCTTATAAGTCATTTCTATTAGTAGCTCTTGAAGAACACACCAACGTGTCTTGTGGTGCAAATTATTATTTTTTGGGAGGAAATATGTTTCCTATGGGGACACGTGAGCATTCATATACTAGTTGGATTAGGTGCGGAGATTGTTTCTGTTGTGTATATTGACCCCCTCACCTGTAACTCCCTAGTGAGTGTTTTGTTAAAGGGATACTAAACCCAATTTTTTTCTTTCATGATTCAGATAGAGCATGCAATTTTAATTAACTTTCTAATTTACTACTATTATCACATTTTCTTCATTCTCTTGGTATCTTTACTTGAAATGCAAAAATGTAAGTTTAGATGCCGGCCCATTTTTGGTGAACAACCTGGGTTGTTCTTGCTGATTGGTGGATAAATTCACCCACCAATAAACAAGTGCTGTCCACAGTTCTGAACTAAAAAAATAGCTTAGATGACTTCTTTTTCAAATAAAGATAGCAAGCGAACGAAGAAAAATTGATAATAGGAGTAAATTAGAAAATTTAGGTTCAGTGTCCCTTTAAGCAACTTTCTAATTTACTCCTATTATCAATTTGCTTCATTCTCTTGCTATCTTTATTTAAAAAGCAGGAATGTAAAGCTTAGGAGCCGGCCCATTTTTGGTTCAGCACCCTGGATAGTGCTTGTTTATTGGTGGCTACATTTAGCCACCAATAAGCAAGCGTAACCCAGGTTCTAAACCAAAAATGGGCCGGCTCATAAGCTTTACATTCCTGCTTTTTAAATAAAGATACCAAGAGAACAAAGAAAAATTGATAATAGGAGTAAATTAGAAAGTTGATTGAAATTGCATGCTCTATCTGAATCAAGAAAGAAAATTATTTGGGTTTAGTATCCCTTTAATAGTGATCACCTGCATTATAGAGAAACAAACCTCCATTCATTTGAAAGAGCAATCTTTTAGATTGCTCTTAAAGGGACACTGAACCCAATTTTTTTATTTTGTGATTCAGAGCATGCAATTTTAAGCAACTTTATAATTTACTCCTATTAGCAAATGTTCTTCATTCGCTTGGTATCTTTTATTTGAAAAGCAAGAATGTAAGTTTAGATGCCGGCCAATTTTTGGTGAACAACCTGGGTTGTTCTTGCTGATTGGTGGATAAATTCATCCACCAATAAACAAGTGCTGTCTAGGGTTCTGGATTTACTTTTTTAAATAAAGATAGCAAGAGAACAAAGAAAAATTGATAATAGGAGTAAATTAGAAAGTTGCTTAAAATTGCATGCTCTATCTGAATCACGAAAAAAAAAAAAATTGGGTTCAGTGTCCCTTTAAATGCTATAGTTAGAGCACTGAATGTCTTTGCAGATTTTCTCATTATGAGAGATATCATCATGTGCCACAGATCCCTTGCAACTTGTATAATGTTGAGGGGACTTTGGTCCCTTCCCATTCTGCCCTTGTGGTAATGTGCAGGGAAAAATGCAAAGGATGTATGGGCCTTGTCCTCACAGAAGAGGTAAAGTGAAAGATTCCCTCCAGCCTTGTCAGCACTGAAGTGGATCTCAATGTTTAATTTTATTTCTTTTAAAACTCTGTTTTAGTGTGTGTATGTTATATGGGAAAATTAAATGGGCAATAATCATTGACATGAGAGTGATTTGTCAATTTTTTTTTAAAAAAATTTCTCTTGTAAGGTGTATCCAGTCCACGGGTTCATCCATTACTTGTGGGATATTCTCCTTCCCAACAGGAAGTTGCAAGAGGACACCCACAGCAGAGTTGTCTATATAGCTCCTCCCCTAACCCCCACCCCCAGTCATTCTCTTGCAACTCTCGACAAGATAGGAAGTATCAAGAGATATGTGGTGACTTAGTGTAGTTTTACCTTCAATCAAGAGTTTGTTATTTTTAAACGGTACCGGCGTTGTACTGTTTTACTCTCAGGCAGAAATTAGAAGAAGAGTTCTGCCTGGAGGTTGATGATCTTAGCGGTTTGTAACTAAGGTCCATTGCTGTTCTCACACATAACTGAAGAGTATGGGAAAACTTCAGTTGGGGGAACGGTCTGCAGATTACCTGCATTGAGGTATGTTCAGTATTTTTATTTCTAGAGAGATGAATAAAAGTTCTAGAAAATGCTGACGATTGGGATCATGCTTACAAAACAGGGTAATACTCATGTTAATACTCATATTACTTGGTGACAAAACGTTTTTATGTTTCATAAATAGGATGTTTTTTCTCTGAGGGAGATAAGTCTTTTCTTGGGGCCTAGTTTTCCACATGGCTAGTTAGATACTCCTAGGAGTATTTTCTTAAGGCCCCTCTGACATCCAGTACATGGTGGGAGGGGCCTATTTTCGCGCTCTAGATGCGCAGTTTCCTTCAGACTGAGACATCCAGCTTCCCTAGAGGAGTCCTCTGGCATCTGAGGACCATTATAGAGGGTTTATTTCTTCCCTAAATCGTATTTGAGGGTAGGTAGGAGCCTCAGCAGAGCTGTGGCAAGGGGCTTAACTGTCTTTTACCGGTGGTTGACTTTTTTTAAATCCGGTTTGGGGGCTAAGGGGTTAATCATCCATTTGCAAGTGGGTGCAATGTTGCTTTAGTCCCTTACACACACTGTAAAAATTTCGAAAACGTTACTATATTTTTACACTGTTTTGCAGTTTAAGTGCTAGTTTTTTTGCTGTTTCACATTTATTAAAGTGTTTTCCAAGCTTGCTTGTCTCATTACTAGGCTGTTAAACATGTCTGACATAGAGGAAACTCCTTTTTCAATATGTGTGGAAGCCATTGTGGAACCCCCTCTTTGAATGTGTACCAAATGTACTGAAATTTCTATAAACTATAAAGACCATATTATGGCGCTTAAAGATTTATCTCCAGAGGATTCTCTGACTGAAAAAAGGGAGATTATGCCATCTAGCTCTCCCTATGTGTCAGAACCTATAACTCCCGCTCAAGTGACGCCAAGTACATCTAGCGCGTCTAATTCTTTTACCTTACAGGACATGGCGGCAGTTATGAATGCTACCCTCTCAGAGATATTGTCCAAACTGCCAGGGTTACAAGGAAAGCGAGACAGCTCTGGGGCTAGAACAAATACAGAGCTTTCTGACGCTTTAATACCTGTGTCCGATATACCCTCACAATACTCAGAAGCCGAGGCAGGAGAGCTTCTATCTGTGGGTGACATTTCAGATTCAGGGAAGGCGTTGCTTCAGTCTGATTCTGAAATGACAGCGTTTAAATTTAAGCTCGAACACCTACGCTTATTGCTTAGGGAGGTTTTAGCGACTCTGGATGACTGTGAACCCATTGTAGTTCCAGAGAAATTGTGTAAGATGGACAAATACTTTGCAGTGCCTGTTTACACTGATGTTTTTCCAGTCCCTAAGAGGTTTTCGGAAATTATTACTAAGGAATGGGATAGACCAGGTGTGCCGTTCTCTCCCCCTCCTGCTTTCAAAAAGATGTTTCCCATAGATGCCGCCATACGGGACTCGTGGCAGATGGTCCCTAAGGTGGAGGGAGCAGTCTCTACCCTAGCTAAGCGTACAGCTATCCCCGTCGAGGACAGTTGTGCTTTCCTAGATCCGATGGATAAAAAAATTGGAGGGTCTCCTTAAGAAACTTTTTATACATCAAGGTTTTATTCGCCAGCCTCTTGCATGCATTGCCCCAGTTACTGCTGCAGCGGCTTTTTGATTCGAGTCTCTGGAGGAGGCTCTACAGGTGGAGACCCCGTTAGAGGATATTTTAGACAGGATTAAAGCTCTTAAGTTAGCTAATTCCTTTATCTCTGACGCCGTTTTTCATTTAACCAAGCTAACGGCTAAGAATTCAGGTTTTGCCATTCTGGCGCGTAGGGCGCTATGGCTTAAGTCCTGGTCAGCAGACGTTACTTCAAAGTCTAAGCTTCTTAACATCCCCTTCAAGGGACAGACCCTATTCGGGCCTGGTCTGAAGGAGATCATTTCTGATATTACTGGAGGAAAAGGTCACGCCCTTCCTCAGGATAGGTCCAATAAGTTAAGGACCAAACAGAATAATTTTCGTTCCTTTCGAAACTTCAAGAGCTTCAGCTTCCTCTAATGCAAAACAAGAGGGAAATTTCGCCCAGTCCAAACCAGTCTGGAGACCTAACCAGGCTTGGAACAAGGGGAAGCAGGCCAAAAACCTGCTGCTACCTCTAAGACAGCATGAAGGAGTAGCCCCCGATCCGGGACCGGATCTAGTAGGGGGCAGACTTTCTCTCTGCGCTCAGGCTTGGGCAAGAGATGTCCAGGATCCCTGGGCACTAGAGATTGTTTCCCAGGGATATCTTCTGGAATTCAAAGGTTCATCTCCAAAGGGGAGATTTCACCTCTCACAACTATCTGCAAACCAGATAAAGAGAGAGGCATTCTTACGTTGCGTTCTAGACCTTCTGGTTATGGGAGTGATCCACCCAGTTCCAAGGGAGGAACAGGGGCAGGGTTTCTATTCAAACCTGTTTATAGTTCCCAAAAAAGAGGGAACGTTCAGACCAATCTTGGATCTCAAGATCCTAAACAAATTTCTCAGGGTCCCATCTTTCAAGATGGAGACAATCCGAACCATCCTCCCTATGATCCAGGAGGGTCAATATATGACTACCGTGGACTTAAAGGATGCTTATCTCCACATTTCAATTCACAGAGATCATCATCAGTTCCTCAGGTTCGCCTTCCTAGACAGGCATTACCAGTTTGTGGCTCTTCCCTTTGGATTAGCCACGGCGCCAAGAATCTTTACGAAGGTTCTAGGGTCTCTACTGGCGGTTCTAAGGCCGCGGGGCATAGCGGTGGCTCCTTACCTAGACAACATCCTGATCCAGGCGTCGACTTTTCAAATAGCCAAGTCCCATACGGACATTGTTCTGGCCTTTCTGAGGTCTCACGGGTGGAAGGTGAACAGAGAAAAAGAGTTCACTCTCCCCTCTCACAAGAGTTTCCTTCCTAGGAACTCTGATAGATTCAGTAGAAATGAAATTTTTTCTGACAGAGGTCAGGATATCAAAGCTTCTAACTTCTTGCCGTGCTCTTCATTCCACTTCTCAGCCGTCAGTGGCTCAGTGTATAGAAATGATCGGCCTGATGGTAGCGGCAATGGACATAGTTCCGTTTGCCCGCCTACATCTCAGACCACTGCAACTTTGCATGCTCAATCAGTGGGATGGGGACTACACAGATTTGTCTCCTCTGTTAAATCTGGATCAAAAGACCAGGGATTCTCTTCTCTGGTGGTTATCTCGGTCCATCTGTCCAGGGGAATGAGTTTCAGCAGGCCAGAGTGGACTATAGTGACGACAGATGCCAGCCTTCTGGGCTGGGGCGCAGTCTGGAATTCCCTGAAGGCTCAGGGTTCGTGGACTCAGGAGGAGGCCCTCCTTCCGATAAACATTCTGGAGCTAAGAGCGATATTCAATGCTCTTCAGGCTTGGCCTCAACTAGCTGCGGTCAGATTCATAAGATTTCAGTCGGACAATATCACGACTGTAGCCTATATCAACCATCAGGGGGGAACAAGGAGTCCCCTGGCAATGATGGAGGTTTCCAAGATAATTCTTTGGGCAGAGGTTCACTCTTGCCATTTCTCAGCTATCCATATCCCAGGAGTAGAGAACTGGGAGGCGGACTTTCTAAGTCGGCAGGCTTTTCATCCGGGGGATTGGGAGCTCCATCCGGAGGTATTTATTTCAACTATGGGGCAAACCAGAACTAAATCTGATGGCGTCTCGTCAGAACGCCAAGCTTCCTTGTTACGGGTCCAGGTCAAGGGATCCCCAGGCAACGCTGATGGATGCTCTAGCAGTGCCCTGGTCCTTCAACCTGGCTTATGTGTTTCCACCATTTCCTCTCCTCCCTCGTCTGATTGCCAAGATCAAGCAGGAGAGTGCTTCAGTGATTTTGATAGCACCTGCGTGGCCACGCAGGACTTGGTATGCAGATCTGGTGGACATGTCATCCTTTCCACCATGGACACTGCGGCTGAGGCAGGACCTTCTACTCCAAGGTCCATTTAAACATCCAAATCTAATTTCTTTGCGTCTGACTGCTTGGAGATTGAACGCTTGATTTTATCAAAACGTGGTTTCTCCGAGTCGGTCATTGATACCTTGATTCAGGCTCGAAAGCCTGTCACCAGGAAAATCTATCATTAGATATGGTGTAAATATCTTCATTGGTGTGAATCCAAGGGTTACTCGTGGAGTAAGGTCAGGATTCCTAGGATATTATCTTTTCTCCAAGAAGGATTGGAAAAGGGATTATCGGCTAGTTCCTTATAGGGACAGATTTCTGCTCTGTCTATTCTTTTGCACAAGCGTCTGGCTGATGTTCCAGACATTCAGGCGTTTTGTCAGGCTTTGGTTAGAATCAGGCCTGTGTTTAAACCTGTTGCTCCACCATGGAGTTTAAATTTAGTTCTTAAAGTTCTTCAAGGGGTTCCGTTTGAACCTTTGCATTCCATAGATATCAAGCTTTTATCTTGGAAAGTTCTGTTCCTAGTAGCTATCTCTTCGGCTTGAAGAGTTTCAGAGTTATCTGCCTTACAGTGTCATTCCCCTTATCTGATCTTCCATGCAGACAAGGTAGTTTTGCGTACCAAACCTGGGTTTCTTCCTAAGGTGGTATCTAATAAGAATATCAATCAGGATATTGTTGTTCCGTCACTGTGTCCTAATCCTCCTTCAAAGAAGGAACGTCTGTTACACAATCTTGACGTTGTTCGTGCTTGTTTTATTTGCAAGCTACTAAGGATTTTCGTCAAACATCTGCATTGTTTGTTGTCTATTCTGGAAAGAGGAGAGGCCAAAAGGCTTCGGCAACTTCTTTCTTTTTGGCTGAGAAGCATAATCCGTTTAGCTTATGAGACTGCTGGCCAGCAGCCTCCTGAAAGAATTACAGCTCATTCTACTAGAGCGGTAGCTTCCACATGGGCTTTTGAACATGAGGCCTCTGTTGAACAGATTTGTAAGGCGGCGACTTGGTCTTCGCTTCATACTTTTTCTAAATTCTACAAATTTGATACTTTTGCTTCCTCTGAGGCTATTTTTGGGAGAAAGGTCTTACAGGCAGTGGTGCCTTCCGTTTAAGTTCCTACCTTGTCCCTCCCTTCATCCGTGTCCTAAAGCTTTGGTATTGGTATCCCACAAGTAATGGATGAACCCGTGGACTGGATACACCTTACAAGAGAAAACAAAATTTATGCTTACCTGATAAATTTCTTTCTCTTGTGGTGTATCCAGTCCACGGCCCGCCCTGTCACTTTAAGACAGGTGTTTTTATTTTTAAAACTACAGTCACCACTGCACCCTATAGTTTCTCCTTTTTCTTACTTGTCTTCGGTCGAATGACTGGAGGTGGGGGTTTTGGGAGGAGCTATATAGACAGCTGTGCTGTGGGTGTCCTCTTGCAACTTCCTGTTGGGAAGGAGAATATCCCACAAGTAATAGATGAACCCGTGGACTGGATACACCACAAGAGAGAGAAATTTATCAGGTAAGCATAAATTTTGTTTTTTTAGTAGCAGATGTTGCTTGTGTAAAATTACAAGTGCAGATTAAGAAAAAGCAATGATTTAACATATAATAAAAAAGCGTAGATTATTTTGTGCATGCAGCATCTTGATATTTAATTGAGGGTGACTGTGAATAATAGGTTAATGGGCACCATAGGGGGAGTCCTGGCAAGGGAAACAATAAGATAATTTATTCAGAGGGGTTGACAGCATAATGCGCACACATTTTTTTCTCATAAATGCCATGGACATCCTGTTATACCTCTCACTACTGAATGAGTTTTGAAGAAATAACATTTCTCTTTTCTATTGCTATTTTTCTGCTATCCATCAACATTTAAAAAAAATATTGGTCATTAAAGTAAGTCTCTGATCATTATAGGGATACAAACTGCTTGTGGGTTTTTAATGAGTATACTCAACTGAATGAGTGGTGGCTGAGGCAATTTTAAATATGCATAGACATTATCCTGAGAATGTATTAAGGGTGATTTGGAGAAGCTGGTTGGAAAATGAAAGACTTAGATGAGGAACTATGTTGTTTTACTGATATTTTATATTATAGGGAACTCTAATTTTTCATTTGCCTTACCTATTTTAACAGTTTTCTTTCATAAGGTGGTGAGAGTCCATGAGCCTTGACATATGGGATTAAGCTCCTCTCCACCAGGCAAAAATTACCCATCATACTAAGAGCTTTAAAGGGACACTGAACCCAACTTTTTTCTTTCATGATTCTGATAGAGCAGGCAATTTTAACCAACTTTCTAATTTACTCCTATTATCAAATTTTCTTCATTCTCTTGGTATCTTTATTTGAAATGCAAGAATGTAAGTTTAGATGCCGGCCCATTTTTGGTGAATAACCTGGGTTATTCTTGCTGATTGGTGGATACATTCATCCACCAATAAAAAATTGCTGTCCAGAGTTCTGAACCAAAAAATAAGCTTAGATGCCTTGTTTTTCAAATAAAGATAGCAAGTGTACGAAGAAAAATTGATAATAGGAGTAAATTAGAAAGTTGCTTAAAATTGCATGCTCTATCTGAATCACAAAAGAAAAAATTTGGGTTCAGTGTCCCTTTAATTCCTCCTACTTACTGATTCACCCCCATTCTTAATTTTTGCCTTCACAGTAGATAGGTGAAATTGTTAGGTGCTTAGACGACTTCATTTAAAGGGGTGCTCAAACTACTGTGAGGCCCATAGGTAGGCTGACCATATTGCCGCTTTAAGAAGGAACACATATGAAAAATACATATGTGAGGGTTCTTATACAAAACCATTTCTTTAAACAGCCCTGAAAACAGCCCTGACATATGTATTTTTCATATGTGTCCCTTTTTAAAGCGGCAATATGGTCAGCCTACCCATAGGCCATGTGAGTACCATAGGCAGTGATGTTAATTCTCCTGAGGGAGTTTTTCACTAGCCTGCCACAGGTGTCGCTGAGACTGGTCCTGCAGCCTCTTCCTGTTTTATGACACTTTAACAACCAGCAACTTTGTACGTCGTGATCATTGAGGGGTTAAAGCTCTTGTTATCATGGCTGGAGAGGAGTTTTAACCCATGTCAAGGCTTGTGGACTCTCACCACCATGGAAGAAATAATGTTTATTAAAAATATGTTAGACAGAGTTAAATATCTGCATTTGTTAGGTAATGTAGATACGCTCTACAA